>NW_016814631.1:295265-297799 GCF_001698545.2 Rhinopithecus bieti
CCCCCCCCCCCCCCCCCACATATAAGACTTCTAAGGGCACCTGTGAGGAGACAATTCTACCAATTTCTTTTGTAATCCCTTTTTCTGGTCATGTAACCAATGTAAGCAGGGCCTTTCCCATATGTCTGATATAAACCAGCCTGCTGAAGCTCAGCCCCTTTCCAGAGATTCTGTTCTGGCCCCTCCACTTTCCTCTTCCACATGGACTTAATAATCTGATTTATTGCACTTTTCTTTCATGGGGGTGTAGGGTTGCTGAACCAGCCAGAATAATTGATGACCCTCTTTCTCACCTGAGTTTTGAATAAATTGAGAAGAGAATAAAAGATGGCGATCAAAATATCCCTTTATGACCACTAACAGCGAAGACAGAGGATGCAGCCTCATATGACAGCTAAACAGTCTTCTTAACAAAAAAACCTTTGAATAGATCAGATGTATTCCTCTGCCTGCCAAGTCCTAGGCCCAAGCAGCTAAGATTTGCAGAATGGGTGAACAAAGAAGGGACCCTGCTCTCTGTGGGCACCTGTTCCCAACAGAAGTTGCTGAGCTGAGCTTTATTCTTCACAGATTTGTTAATCATCTGAGGCACTGCCCCCTCCCCTCTGCTCAGGTTGCTGAGTGCATAGAGTGGAGAAGAGCCAGAAGTATTCAGGGAAAATCCCTTCTAATGTAAAGCAGAGGTTGGGAAGAGTCAACCTTTACTTAAAAATTAACCAGTGAGGCCAACTCTACTGAAATAAATTGAAACTTTAAAACAATTTTTTTTTTTGGTCTACTTAGTCATGCCAGGAGCAGTCTCTGCCATTTCAAGGATAGGTGCAGCCAATGGGTAACATTTTTATTTCTCTTTCAGCAATGTTTGTTTCTGAACATTCCTGGCTAATTATACTGCTTGGTCAACCAAACCAGGCAGGCCAAACCTCCCACAGGAGGCTCTGTGGAAATTGCCTGGAGACTCGATTATTCACTTCAGAATAATCCAGAAAGTTGATCCCAAGTCATGGCTGACTGTAGCCCTCTGGCTCAGTGTGCAGAACCCTGCCCTGACTGAGCAGTTAGCTTGTTCGGAGCCATGTCCTTAGCCTGATTTCAACAGTGGCACTAATTCTCACAAATCCTCAGCTGAGACAGCCTGTGCATGATACTTCATTTGGCACACTCATACTGCCATGGTCTTCCAAAGAGCTGGCGGGGAATGACGGCAGGGCCATGGTGATCAGTACCTGGGAATAAGGTGGGGTGAGAAAAAGTTATACTGGCATCCTCATCAGCATGGTCAGTCTATGTCAGGTGAACATGGAGTGGCAGCTAGAGACTTGTTAGTCATCACTGCTATATGTGCTTTAAACCATATTATACATTTTTTGAGGGCAGAAAGGGACATTATTTCTCCAGTGTTTTCTTTCTGTGACTTGGATGTTTCTTCCATGGAAAAGATCACCATGAGTCCTGGAGGAAACATGTACCTTAGAGCTTGATGACCTTAAAGGTGGGGTTCAGCCCTCTTGGTGCTCTGGGGGGACATGTCCCTTTGTCTCTTTGAACCTCAGCTTTCCCATCTGCAAAATAAATGCATAATTACCCCATGTATTCATGGTGAGTATTGACTGGGATTACACATGTGAAGTACTCATCACACCTAGTACTAGTATATACTTGCATAAAAGTTAATCCAACTAAAATTATCTTATGATGACCTACCACACAGCAGAAAAAATAATCTTCAGATACATGCTTTTGGTATTTTATGAGGCAAGAATTTTGACTATAAGATTACCCTTCAAAGAAGACATATTAATCTAAGTTTCTGAGATATAATTCATTCTTTCCTCTTCCCTGTTTTCTAATTTTGACTCCCTTTTGATGGCATTAACCGAATATGTTGCCATTTTACAACAAAGATAGAAATGGAAGTCATGTAAAGGTGAGGTTTCTACAAGGGAAATAAGGGAATAGAATTGCTTGTCTTAAGAAACTGCATGAAATGAGATGCCATCTCAGCCCAGGTGAAATGGCTTTTACTCAAAAGACAAGCAATAACAAATGCTGGAGAGAATCAGGAGAAAAGAGAATCCTGGTACACTGTTGGTGGGAATGGAAATTAGTACAACCACTATGGAGAACAGGTTGGAGGTTCCCCAAAAACCAAAAATAGAACCACCATATAATCCAGCAACCCCACTACTAGGTATATGACCAAAAGAAAGAAAATAAGGATATTGAAGAGATATCTGCACTCCCATGTTTATTTCAGCACTGTTCACAATGGCCAAGATTTGGAGGTAACCTAAGTGTCCATCAACTGATAAATGGTTAAAGAAAATGTGGTACGGGGCGGAGCAAGATGGCCGAATAGGAACAGCTCCAGTCTCCAACTCCCAACGCGAGTGACACAGAAGACCGGTGATTTCTGCATTTTCAACTGAGGTACTGGGGTCATCTCACTAGGGAGTGCTGGACAATCGGTGCTGGTCAGCTGCTGCAGCCTAACCAGTGAGAGCTGAAGCAGGGCGAGGCATCGCCTCACCTGG
>NW_016814631.1:301498-320369 GCF_001698545.2 Rhinopithecus bieti
GGATTGCATTGGGAGTTATACCTGATATAAATGATGAATTGATGGGTGCTGACGAGTTGATGGGTGCAGCACACCAACATGGCATAAGTATACATATGTAACAAACCTGCACGTTATGCACATGTACCCTAGTACTTAAAGTATAATAATAAAAAACAAACAAACAAACAAAAAAACAACAGCAAAAAAAGAAAATGTGGTACATATACACAATGGAGTACTATTTAGCCATAAAAAAGAATGAGAGCTTGTTATTTGCAACCACATAGATAGAACTGGCGGTCATTATGTTAAGTGAAATAAGCCAGGCACAGAAAAAGAAACTGCATATTCAGAGTCATTGGTGAGGACTAAAAATTAAAACAATTGAACTAATGGAGACAAAGAGTAGAAGGATGGGTACCAGGAGACTGGGAGGGGCAATGCAGGGCTGGGGAGAAGTAGGGAGGGTTAACTGGTATTAAAATATAGTTAGAGAGAATGAATAAGATCTAGTATTTGATAGCATAATAGGGTGGCTACAGTCAACAGTAATGTATTACACATTTTAAAATAACAGAGAGTATACTTGGAATGCTTGTAACACAAAGAAATGATAAATGCTTGAAGTGATGGATACTCTGATGTTATTATTATGCATTGTATTCTTGTATCAAATATCTCATGTACTCCATAAATATATACCTACTAGGTACCGATAAACATTTAAAAAAATAAAGAGCCTACATGAGACAGGTGCTCACATCCACTCAGTTAAAAAGTAGCAGAGCTATAATTTGAACTCAAAACTGTTTCCTTCCAAAGTATTTACCCTTTCCACTGAACCATTTTCCAGTCTAGTTAATAGATGTCTGTCAGATAAGGACATGGTGAAGTACTTATAAGCTAAGTAGTAAGTCTAAGTAACTGTACTGAACTATAAACTCTTACTTCATGATTGTCCTCATTACGAAGGAATATCAAGAAAATAGACTACAAATATTTCTACCTCTTCAATATATTATTTCTTCAATATATATTCTAACATTCTCCTTGCCAACTCATCATCTTGCCTCCAGTTTTACCCCTCTGATCCACTAAGTATTGCGTACTACTGTGTTTTGATACATAGCAAGTACTTGTAGGATGAAAATTCTATCTATTGCTTGTAGCAGCATATTCAAAATTAAAATGTTACATTTACTCTCATCCTTATACCTCTTTGATAACTTTTCCTTGCCTTTCCTTGGACATACAAGAGCCTTCATTATTTGACCTCTGTTTCTCTCTACATCTTTGTCTGTAACCACACATTTATGTTCAAATCATACTGAACTATTTGCAATTTCTCAAACATGTTCTTACAGCCATGTGTGTTCTGATAGCTATTCCTTAAGATCTTTGCACATTCCCAGTCCTGAAATACTCTTCCTACAATTTCTTTGCCTCCTGTTTTACAGATTTTAATACAGAAGGAAGCCTTTCCTGATATCTCATAAGAAAAAGTTAGCTATCATTTTTGTGTTTCTTTGTTAAATTCTGTGGTGGTATTTACCAAGTTCTATCCTGTCCTAGCTACCTATCTCCACTAGATTATAAGCAGTTTGAGAGCAGTTATTCTTTCTGTTATATTCAGTGTTGTATCTTAAGGCCTAGGACTGTGTCTAAGCTCGAAAAATGTTTGTTGAATGAATAAGTGAATTGGACAATTGAGACAGAACATTAACATGAATTGAAAGTGGTTGGGGGAAATTGGACAGATAGTATATGTGTATTTCAGAGCTCATAGTCCAGAGTCACCTTAACAGTGCCCCTAAAGTTTTCACCATTTTACATGTTCATCTCCCAGGAAACTCTAGATCATTTCTATCTTTGTCAATAAGAATCAAAATCAACCAAGAAAAATATGAAATGTACTTATTAAACTAAGTTTGAATTAAACAAGCAGGAGAGAATATTTTCAAGTCAGTCTTCGTATTCAACTGTATAGATAATTTTATATATAAGTAATAGACTACAGAGATTATCTAAGGAGGCATTTATTCAACAAATATTACTGAGTGCCCACTCTGTGCCAACAGAGTTCTAGGCAATGAGGTTATGGAAGTGAGTAATACTCACTAAAGGTCTCTGAGCCTCAGTTTCCTCACCTTAAAATGAAGGCTTTTAAAGTAACTATCTCATAGATTTCATATAATTGCTTATCGTAATGGTTGACTTATAGTAAGTACTCAATAAGCATTAGCTTTGGTGAAGTGATGATAAAGAGGAGATGATGATTGTGGTGATATAACAATTCAGCTACCATGTGGAACCCACAGTCTCATAGGAATGACAAACACATGAAAGGTATGTGTTCTACCACATGATAGGCGCCATGAAAGAGGAGTCAAAAAGGAGCAACAGTGTAATGAGGGGAATAATTAGCTCTGTTTGGGGACAGCAAAAGAAAGTGGAACTAGTCATAATGGCTTCCCTGCAGAAGACACAAATCTGAAGCTTAAAGAATTCGTTGTTTTCTGCACGCATTTTAACCCTTGTCTTACTTAAGGATCTCAATCCTATGTCTCTTTCCTCCTATAAGTAACTTTTCCATAAAAGACGGTCTTAATACCTGGGCAATCTCATCAGGAGATAGTCAGATATAAAGGTACACTCTAGTGGGTTACCTCCCTAACTAAAGTTTATTTATCTACTTCAATTTTTCAGCAAAGAATGTTAAAGCATTTTAATGAAGTATGTTAATGAAATTGAAGTCTGAATATATTTTAAAATTTAATTTTTTTAATAGCTCACCTATCAAAGGGGGATTATCTATCTAATTATTTTCAAGGCACCTATCACTGGTGTCTTCTTGCTTTGACAAATGCATTCATTTTTAGGCAAAACATGTGTGCCAAGAAAATTACAGTGTCTGTCAAGCTTAGAGGAATCTGATGTACAAACTTTGCTATGAAAATTATAGAATATGGAGTTTTAAGAATGTGGCCACAGTCCTAAGCTGGAATTGTAGATATTTATGAAAAATTTTTTGAAAGTACCCTTTTAACCACTAGTACTGAAAATCAAATTGATATTGAGGGCACCTCACTCCATGTTGCTCTCTCTCTTACTCACAGAGTAGGGATTGCTTTAGCAGGGTTCATACAGATAGACTTATGAAGCTGTGTAGGTTTTAATTAGCCCACAGTATCTTCACCCTTTCATTTAAACCTCCTCAGTATCTAAAGTTTGATCTCTCTCTTTTTTTCATTTTTACGTTGTAAAGCCATTATAAATCTACAGCAAATAAACTAGCAGGAGATTAATACCAATAGCAACAATATGACAACAGCAGACATAAAAAATACAGCCGGACTCCACCATAAACAGATGAAACCCAGCTACAAAGAGTGCTTCACTATTCAGTTCATAAAAGACTGAATGCTGTCAGCCCAGCCACAGGAGGACAATCAAACTGGCTTTCCTGGACAGGCACGGCAACTCATCGATCAACTCCGCCACTTCAGACAGAGTTAGCAAAGGGAAATAGATCTCTCTGCTTCCACTCTGCCAGTAGGAAAGAAGGGGAGGCAGGGAAAGAGAAGGGAGGAGGGCAGGATGTGTAGATGTGAAGTCAAGCAGCCAGGCTTGGGGAAAACAATGGGGAAAACTCAGATGGACCTGCCCTAGAGTGCTCAGCATAATGCACCATTCATTGAACATTGAATGATGCAGCACCCCCAAAGCCTATGTCAGAAGTGATGCAGTGTAGAGACGATGAACATGAGGACCACATTTTTAAGCTCATAATCAAATATAAAACATATGTTCATGGGAAAATTTGAAAACTTACTGAAATTAAGATTGTTTCACAAAGTCTAGATACTATGGTTAGCAGACCTTTGAGATACATGCACACACACACACACACACATACATACATATGTATAGACACACACACACATATATAGTCACGTTATATAACAATATTTAGTCAATGACAGACTGCATGTACAATGGTGGTTCCATAAAAGTGCAATATTATATTTTTGTGCACTTTTTCTATGTTTAGAAATGTTTAAAAATACAAATACTTACCACTGTGTTACAATTGCCTGCAGTATTCAGTAAGGTAACATGCTATAAAGATTCGTATCCTAGGAAGAATAGGCTACATCATATAGCCTAGCTGTACAGTGGGCAATGTTGTCTAGGTTTGTGTAAGTATACTGTGATGTTCGGACAAAAATGAAATTGCCTAACGACACATTTCTCAGAATATATCCCCATCATTAAGTGAGATATGACTCTGTGTGTGTGTGTGTGTATGTGTGTGTGTATCCTTAGGATGTGTTAAGTCTTTTTCTAGGTGCAAAAGACAGGCTTCACACAAGGTAGAATGAAAATGTTGCAAAATAGAGATAACTAATGTGTTTTGGTATTCTCTCAGGCAGGAAGCTTGAGGGAAGACAAGGCATTTAGGTTTGATCTTAAAAGCTAAGTAAGGTTTGCATAGACAAAGTAAGAGGCAATAGAATGCTACAAAAGAAGAGCATGAAAGATGACATGATGGTGGTAAACGTGTAATGGTGTAAATGTGTATTAAGAATAAAGGAGTAAGGCTAGAGTGTGAGTATGTGGAAGGGGAAAACAGAAAGGTAGGGTATGAACTTCATGGTGGGACTTGGACTTTATCCTTTAGCCAGTGGAAGCAATTCAAAGTTTATGCAAGAGGATGTGATGTGTTTTAGAATGATAGGTATACATAGGTCTGAAGGATCAATTATAAGAGAAAGACTGCAGTCAGTAAGATTTCTTAGGAAGTTATTTTAATATTCCTGAGAGAGGGACTAAAAGACAAAGCAGAATTAGCTACCTATTGGGTATGGACTTTGGAGGAGGAGAAAGTTTTAGATCTGTGCTTCTCCTGTGTTGATACGCATATATATCATTGTTCTGGTTAAAATGGAGATTTTGATTCAGTAGGTCTGGTGAGGCATAAGATTCTGTATTTCTAAGCAGCTCCCAGATGATGTCAATGCTGATGAATTGTACTTTCAACAACAAGGTTTGAGACCACTCCAGGTATTTCCTTCTTGTGAAACTGGCTATGTGATGTTTCATTAAATGAGATAGGCTTGGATCAGGGGAAGATACTGACTGACTCCACTACTGGACACATTCAATGTGAGGCACACCAGCCGAGAGTTAGAAATTGGATTGCTCTTTTAGAAATGAGGCTAAAGCTGTACTTAAACAATTGGAAATTACTAGAGGAGAGGATCAAGGCAAAATTTAAGTGCATGAGACTGTGCAGAAAAAAAAGGAGTTAAAAAAAGAGTCAAAAACAGTATATTACAGAAGACCTGGAACAAAATGGGCACTTAATAATTACTTGTTGAAGAAACAAATGAATGTGCCCCTATTTAAAAGGCAAATAAAAAAAAAAAAAAAAAAGGAGAACAATGGGAGACTGGGAAGGAGCAGTCAAGAAGGCCAAATGACAGCTGAGTCACAGGAGACATAAGAGAGAAGCCTTTTGCTGAATGCTGAATAGGGAATGCATACTGTGAGATGTCGCTGTGAGTTTGCATGGTCTTTCTAAGATGTTGTAGTGGGTGATATGGCATGCCACCCAGATCCCCTCCAGGATTGAGGAGCTCATTCTCCCAACTGCTGAGAGAGTTGGCTGCAATGAATCTCAGCCAAGTTCTTTTCCAGAAATGTGCCTTCCTCAAGAGCAGCCTCATTCAAATTCATGCTCCCTTTCTACAGGCAGCTCAAGTCCAGTGACTGTCCCATGTGGGGATATAAAGGCTTAGCCCCTTGCCTCAAAGTATGATCCTGCTGAAGAGGCATCCCAGCTTAAGACAGCCTGTGAGATCAGCTGAGGTCCTGTTTATACTATTTAATAGTTCAGTTACGACTTCTCCCCAGCCCTGCGGCCTTCACTCCTTCACAGGTGTTGTTTCTGGGAGAACTCCCCAGTAAAATTCCATCTGAGTCTGTTTCCCGGAAATCTGACCTAAGACAGATGTTAAATTTATTCCTAGAGATTAAATTGCAAAAGCCATTCATATTTGAGGCTGTGTCTCCCTAGGCCCTTTTCTAAACTGAGATTGTGCTTCTCTGCCTCAATCTTCTTTTGCTTTTCTTGCTTCTGAAACTGTACTGGTAGGTACTGCCACACCATCTGTGCACAACAGCCCAGCAAATTTTGGGGGCATTTGCTACAGTAAGGTCACATTCCCAGCTGTTGTGTCATGTCTTCCACATCTTCTTTGATTTCTCTCACTCCTTACTTTGAAGAGAGCAGTTCAAGGTACAACCTCCCTCCTTCTTTGTTTCTATTATCCACCTGCTGTTGTAGAGAACTGACATTATCTTATGTACTCTTTAAAATGGAAAGACAAGGAACTCACTAATTAAATCTGCAGATCAAGCTGAAATAAAAGGCATAGCAAAATCACCAAGGACAGGCACGTTATATAAAGTGGCTTCAGTGCTTAAAAATACAGTCAGGAAGTGATCAAATGAGTTTCAGCATAGAGACCTGAAAGTTAATACATCTGGAGGAAAGGAACCTGAAACACAGCTATTTAGATTTCCAGGGAGAAAATTGGAAAGCAACAAGACCAGCAAGAAAAAAAAGAATAAAAAAGAACAGGAAGGTGATATTAGACACTTCAACATAAGCTTATGGTACAGTGAAACTGAATAAAAAACAGGGTGCACTTCTTGGCTGTATTTTAAGACGCATTACTGCACATGGTTGCAAGGTGATCCCCATATGGAGCTGCCATGTGGTAGACCATGTTGGTTTTCAGGTGCTTGGGTAATAGACTGAAATAGACAAATTGGAAGCAATTGGAAGACAGATACAGAAATAATGAATAGGAGTGACTGAATTACAAAAAAGGTGATAAATGGGTGTAGGTAATTTCCTCCAGTGCCAAAGGAGAGTGAAGATGAAGGTCAGCATGGGAGCAAATTGCTCTAATGCAGAAAAGCCTGTGCCAGAGTGTTACTTGTCAAAATGGGATTACGGCTGAGAGAGAAAAGGGTAGTTTCAAAAAGTTGGCAAGTACTTCCAAATGGGCAGCCACTATGGCACAGTCATCAAAAGGGAGCTGTAAAAGCAACAGCACTACAGATGTAGATGCATCTGTGAACACTGGGCTTCATAGCATGAGTATGAACCTGAGGCCAACTTCAGCACTGGACAAAGTTGCAGCTCCATTGCAGGCACAGAGTTGGTCAGTTCAGATGACTGCTCTAAGTTTTCATTTTTAATTGATTCAAAATAAAAATAGATGAACAAGTAGAATGTATGCCCAAAAGTAGAGTTGATGTTCCACCAGCCTATAAACTCATTAAGAGCAGAGCCCTTGTCTTACTCATCTCTGTGTCTCAGGTGTCTGGTGCAACAGAACTGCTTATTAAATGTTTTCTGAATTAGTTAATGAGGGAAAACTGAGAAAAAAATATTCCTGCCGCGAAGTTCCGGGCCACATTTCTGGCAGACCACAGGCTCAGCACTTGTGGGGCTCTTTGGAAACTTTCCCCACAGGGCTTGCATTCAAGAAAGAGATTTGTGCCTCACTGGCTGTCCCGGGCCCATAGTATCTTTTTTCAAGGGGAGAAAATCCCTCAGCATGGGGTCAGGCAGGCTCCCACATTTAAAAATTAGATAGCTTCTTTTTTTCTAAAGTCCAAGTGTGAAACGGAAGAAGCTGACAGGAAGTGTTCATTAATATGTTGAACAAATGTTAGGACTCTGTATAGTTTAGCAGTTAACAGCAGCTAAGAGCCAGATGGCCAGATTTCAAATTTTGGCTCTGCTACTTCCTAATTGGGTATATCCTTTGGCAAGTAATTTAACTTCCCTGTGCTTAGTTTCTTCATTTGTAAAACAAGTATAATAATAGTTCTTGATGAGTGGAGTTGTACTGAGGATTAAATTAAATAATCTATGTAAAGCATTGAGAAGAATGCTGATCAGTAAATCTTTCATCTCTCTCTCTCTCCCCCTACTCTTTCTCTCTTCCTCTGTGTGTGTGTGTGTGTGTGTGTGTGTGTGTGTGTGTGTAGCACTTATGAGCTAGGCATTCCCATACATCGCAGAGACAATGGTAGTAAATAAGATTGGCAAGATATTTTCCTATGTATGTCCTGCTCTCATAGATCTTCCCTTCTCATTAGAGAGTCAGACTCTAAGCAAAAAAGTAAGTAAATAAGGGCTATAATTTCAGATGGAGATGAGTTCCATGAGAAAATAAAATGAAATGATATACTACAGAATGACTTGGACAGGAACAAGGCACTGTATTAGAGTGTCCAGAAAGAGATGCTTTCAGAAAGTCGGAGCTGAGAACTGAATGACCAGAAGGAACCAGTCATGTGAGAGCCCACAGAAGAAATAATACAATGCCTAGATGTCACTTTAAGATGTAATAAGTTTGTCATTTTCAAGAAGGCAGAGTAATAAGTACTTCGTGGACCAGACAGGGCAGAGGTAGATGAGCTTTAGGAGGTAGGCATGGCTAGATCATGCAGAGCTTTGTTGCCCAGGGCAATAACTTTTAATCTAATTTTAATGCAGTGGGAAGCCATTGGAAACATTTAGGCGGAGAGTGACATGATCTGACTTCAAATTTATGAAATATCACTTTAGCTTCTGTGTAGAGACTCGACAGCATGGTACTAGAAGAGAAACAAAGGGACCAATTAGAGGCTATTGGTTATTGCAGAATCCAGATGACAATTAATGCCACTGGGACTGGGGTTATAGCACTGAAGATGGAAAGAATGTGATGAGTTTAAGCTATGTGTTAGAGTAAAACCAGTCAGACTTCCTCACAGATTAGATGTGGAGGAAGTTGAATCTGTTAGCTTCTTCAGTGTCTGGCACTTGACTAAGCCTAGAAACAAAATGGTTAAAAACAATAATTATATACAGAGCCTGCCTTTAAGTAGCTCTTTTGAGCTATATTTAGCAGGGAACAGAATCATACTCAGACGTCAAGGAAGGGATTATCTACAGAGGCATGAGCAACGTTGGACAAGTCAGCAAAAATGGTGGAGAACATAGAAAACTATCAAGAATCAAAAGCTACCACCACCGTAGGCTTAGAAAGGCAGGGGGAGGCAATAGCACTAACAAAGCCCAGTAAACATGGGAACCCTCGAGAAGGGCTGCCCAGCAGGAGATGTATTCCCAGAGGGACATTCTCTGCCATAGAATGTGTCCAGCACAGAAAAAAGTAACGAGTGAATACCGTGACCTCTTCCTTGTCCCACCCTCCAATTTCTTATGACTGCCTTCCATAAACTAAGCCTTATTGGAATCCAGGCAGCAAAGGAGGTGTGATTATCTGAGGTGTCAGCCCACTCAGGGTATAGGACAGGACAGAGAAAAGCAGAGGAGGAAGTTGGGTGAGTGGGGAGGGACAGGCAAATGGAAAATGAAAAGTATGCAAGCATGCAAAAGTATTACAGAAAAAAGAAAATAATCATTTGGAATCAAGTGTAAGACTAGCTTCAGGGTTTTCACACAGATCAGCTCAGAGACAGTGTCCACTTCAGATTCTTCCAAGCAAAAAACCTGAGACTACAACCCAATTTCCTATCTTCTCAAAGTAGTCACTACTCTCTCCTTTCTTTCTCCCTCAACAACAAGAGGAAGGAGGAAAAAACCATGGCTGCAGAGGGTGATTTAATATCCTGTTGCCTCTGAAGAAAAATACACTTCTTCATTATAAGAGTTTTATTGCCAATGACTAGAAGGAAATGTATAGGGGACAACACAAGATGACTAACACAGGAAGTTATAAAACTCACAGCTCTAACTGTCATGGCCCTGGGCCCATGGTGCCTGAATCCCTCTGGGACTATTAAATGGAAGGCCCCCTGGCACCTGAATTTTGCTTTAGTTTTCTCTCCATGCTTTAAAGGGACAATTCGACTGAGACACACCCACCTCACCTGACCACAGAGCTGGAAAATCTACTATGTCAGACTTCCATGCAACTGCTGGTGGGAGAAAGTTTTCATGTGTCTCTCTGGGCCCTTATCCCTCTCCCCTGTATTCCCATCCTGATCCGAATCCACATTTCACCAAACTCCCTAACGCTAAGCAGCTGTGGAAGTTCAGATCACAGTCTCTGAGGAGCTCCTGGTTTCCCATGGAATGTGATTTGCCTCATCATCTTACAGCCTGCCTCCACTTTGCTTTCTTATCATATCAGAGGCTTGGGATGCCTGTGTGCACAATAAATCAATGGCATTTTAAGCTTTCCCTGTGGCCTCAATTACTATACGCCTTGGTGCAGCTTGCTGTGCTGATCACGTTTATGACTTCACCTAAATTCTTAATGCTCTATCTCATTGCAAAGAAATGGGATTATTTTTTATGAAAATGTAACTTTTAGCTTAGCCCACCAGGCAATTGCCAATATACTATGAAAGGAATAAAATAGCCCCCGAAAAGCCTTATCTCCTAGAATTTACCCCTCCTATAATCTAGATTATAAACTCAATGGAGATACAGATCATATCTGAATTGAACATTACTGTACCCTAGACCCTATTGCTACATCTAGTGCACAATTTGTGCTTGATATTTGTTGAATATCAAATAGTAAATTGTTTTACAAATGGAATTTTTTTAATTACCACCTCTGCCTGTGCCACCCTAAGCATGCACATGTATAGGCATGCACACACACATGCACTTTACATTCATACATGCATGATGCTCTCAGTCATGTGTAGCTCAAGGTGATCAAAAGAGGTATTTGTATAAGAAAGCAGAAACAGTTATTTATAAAAGCAAGACAACAAAGTTGACTGTTGGCAGTGGTTCCAGGTATGAGACCGCCCCCATCCCTCACTATCTCTACCTCTGCCCATCCAGGGACTCTGTTTTCTGAAAGGCCTTACCTGTTTGCTTCCTCTCCACAATTCAAGAGAGAAACTCAGTTAGGTCTCTCTCTCTCTCTCTCTTTTTTTTTAAATTATTGCCTTTTCTTCACCAAGTTTTTCATGGCGTAGAAATTTCCCCCTAGAGGAATTCTGGACTTTTGCATTTAAATTAGACATTCTGGAGTAATCTTCAGTATTCCTTTGTTCAATCTTCTTTGTCCATAAGCCTTTCCAGAGTCTCTCCCCTAGCACCATTCAACAGCCTACTTTGTGTTTCTTCTGCCTACCTCTTCCCCTAACTTTACCTCTTGTTTAGGTGCACATTTCTTTCAAAACTGGACCATTAACTTCTTGAGGAAAGTCCTAAGTCTTTTCCTCTTTATATTACCTCATACATACACTCTACCTCCAATCAGAAAAAAATTGTCTTCTCTTTGGTCTCACAGCTGTTATTTCTTTCCAGCTTTGATCTGTAAAAATTAATGTTATTTGGAGTAATATAAAATAGAAAACAAAATTGTTGAATCAAGCCCATGAAAGTAAAATGCTCTCTACGAAGAACCACTTTCAGGGTTCTAGGCTAAATGCTATTTGAATCCTGTGAACTGGAATTCCTCTCAGAGATCTTCTCTGCCTTCCTCAGGCAGTGGCCAGTCTTGGCCAGACACCTCTGGTTTTGCCAAGAAAGCACAGTTCCTGTCTGCAAACAGCACAAGCATAGTAGGTCAGCAGACGGGCAGAGCTGGTTCAAATTTATTAACAGCATCTTCATATCGTGGCTCATGAATACACTGTTGTTTTTACCGGGTGATGAAGACATTTGGTGATGTTTTTAAAAGAATGAAAGAACAGAAAAGATAAACCTTACATTTCCACGTAGCTTAGTGTCAGAGCATTTCATATCCATGCTTCTAGCTGATTTTCACAGTATCTCTGTGAAGCAGGCAGGGCAGTTATTATCCCCCTTTTATTGATGAGGACATTGAGGTTCAATGTTTTCATCACTTGCCTAAGGCCACATTCAGCTCATGATATACCATCTACCATCTAGATGGTAGCACTGAGCTTCCAAAATAGGTCTCCTGACTCCTGGAGCCAAACCTACCACACAGGTTTCAATGTTTTAGGCAACTGTTGAGGGAAGAAATGGGATTTTTGTAAAAACAATTCTTCTTCCCAGTTAATGTAAGTTAGTTAGCAAGGAGAGTTGACATCATAGAAATAGCCCTCCATGGGAGAGAATACTAGAAACTTCTTATTCTAAATTCCAAGGTTAGGCCTCTGAGATTTACATTTAAGTTTGCATTGTCATTTATATCCAGAAGCATTTTCACCTGATTGCTTCCAGTTTTCAACTGATCCCTGATTACTCTGTAGAGACAAAAGCTGGCCTACAACAATGGAAAGCTGCTTGCAGCATTAACTAAAGTGCAGGTGCCCATGGGAGAATACTCCTGTTTTACCCAGACCTCAGCAGTAGAGGCCAACTTACCCCTCTTTTCTCTTTAATGCTGTCATGACATCATGCATCTGCTTCTACAAAGCTACTGATAATTTATGCAGTTTCCTTATATGAGATCTTGAAGAATTTCTAGTGTAAACCTGCATATTTCCAGGCTCTGCTACTTAGAAATGTAAATTATTTACTTGTTTGCCTTTGAACTGTTGTTATTATATCTTGTTTGTAACAATTGGGATTTCCTGTAAGAGAAGATTACACATCTCTCCTATGAAAATACATTTTAATAAAGCATAAACATTTTCAGTCTCAATTATTCATAGTTGTATAGGGAATACTTAAGATTCTCTTCACCAGAAAGTATCTATACAGAGATGTATGCATGTATTTTGTTGCCCAGAGGAATAGCAAATGCAGGCCTCAGATCTGTATAGACATACAGGTTGCTAGGTCTGAGACTTTAGCCCTCTTCTTCAAATTGTCTCAACCTTCTAGCATTTAAAAACAGTTGTTATGTGTGTGGATCTGAAATAAGGATGAAAAACTTCCTCATGGGGTCAGAAGTATGCTGTGTGCCAATCTGAAAGGCAAAACAACTGGAAGTTACAAACAATTGATTCAGGTGATAAATTGTACAAAAAGAAAATCAGGAAAATATTTTAGATTCAAGGAGTTGTAGAGAAATGGCTGGAGGTTTGGGAGCATGGCCAGGACACCTTATGTTAATATTTAAACTGATCTCTGAATATCAAGCCCATGAAAGAATATATCTTAATAATAATTCAGGCCAGGCATGGTGGCTCACACCTATATTCCTAACATTTTGTGAGGCCGAAGCAGGAGGATTGCTTGAGACCAGGAGTCTGAGAGCAACATGGAGAATATAGCAAGATTCCCATCTCTACAAAAATATTAAAAAGAATATTTCAAAAGTCAAAGTATGTAGAGCAGCTGAGTATTGGAAATAAGCCATTTTGTGATTCTTTTGCCTGCATTCATTCACCTGTTTCTTTCTATGGAGAAGAGACAGGATAAATAAATACTTGGGCATAGGAAAGCCCAGAACAAGCATTCCTAAAAGTAAACCATTAGATGTGAATAAAAAGTTTGGTATATTGAGCAAGATGTGAAAGTCATGCCATACCCAATCACCCTCAGGTTTTCTGGTTTTCAAAAAGGACTCACGTAACTCAGACATTTGCTAAGCTCTGACTTTTTTATGTTGCCCAAATTCAAATATAAGGGGTCTGGGGAGTCATGACCTACAAACAATAAATTGTCATCAGATGGGTTTTATTTAAATCTACATATTATGACTTATTTTCCAATCTGACTGGCATAACCTTACATGACAAAGAAGAAAATCAAAATATTTTACCCCAAAACATATTTCTTTGTCATATTTTGAAACGATACTGCAAAGCCATCCTTTGTGAGAGCAAATGTGCATCTGTAAAGAATCTCTATGTAAATAGCTAGATCTTTTCCTTTGAGGCCCTCCCAGTCCTGAAGAGATTAACTAAAAGTCTAGCACCTTTTAAAGGTCTGAATAGGAAACATTTGTCATCTAATGTTTCTAAGGGCAGCCACTCTAAGACTTCAAAAGAACCTTGTTCCACAATCTTTTATCTTAACCTAAACATTTCCCTTCTCTTAATCCCAGGCCTTTAGACAAACTAGACCAATTGTAAACCAGAAAACGTTTAAATTAACCTATAGCCTGGAAGCTCCCCTGCTTAGAATTGTCTCACCTTTCTGGTCCAAAACAATATATTTCTCAAATGTATTTGATTGATATCTCACGTTTCCCTAAAATGTATACAACCAAGCTGTACCCCAACCACCTTGGGCACACGTTTTCAGGACCTCCTGAGGGCTGTGTCATGGGCCATGGTCACTCATATTTGGCTCAGAATAAATCTCTTCAAATATTTTATAGAGTTTGACTCTTTTCATTGACATACTCATGATTTCAGTTTATTACAAAGTGTTACTGAATAGGCTGGGCGCGGTGGCTCACATCTGTAATCCCAGCACTTTGGGAGGCCGAGGTGGGAGGATCATGAGGTCGGGAGATCAAGACCATCCTGGTTAACATGGTGAAACCCCGTCTCTACTAAAAATACAAAAAATTAGCCAGGCGTGGTGGCAGGCACCTGTAGTCCCAGCTACTCGGGAGGCTGAGGCAGGAGAATGACATGAACCTGGTAGGCGGAGCGTGCAGTGAGCTGAGACAGCGCCACTTCACTCCAGCCTGGGCAACAGAGAAAGACTCTGTCTCAAAAAAAACAGTGTTACCGAATGAAATCAACAAAGGTAAAAAGTACATGGGGCAGAGTCCAGTAGAGACTACATTCAAGCTTCCAGTTGTATTCTCCCAATGGACTCTTACCAACAGCACTTACTTCTCTCAGAAATAATGTGTGACAACAGGTATAGAGTATTGCCAGCCAGGGAAGCCCACCCAAGCCTCAATGTCCATGATTTTTATTGGGAGTTGGTCATGTAGGCATGGAGGTCTTCATGGCTGATCTTAGTTACTTAGTCTCCAGTCCCTCCAGGCATGCAACTGATAACAGCATGGTCCAAGGCAGCCACCATAAATCACATTGTTAGCATAGACTATCTGGGATATCTCAAGGCCTCAGGTATATAAAGACACTCTCATCAGGCAAAATATTCCAAAGGCTTACTGGTTATCTCCAAGGAGCTATCAAGAGTCAGTTCTCTCTTTAGAATGGATGGGGTTTCAACACCCCAGATCACTTAGTTCATCCTTCACAGCACAGAGACTAAACCATGGTGGGCTCCATGGGAAGCCTTGAATACCGGGATAAAAGTAGACAGCTTAATCTAGTAGCAGAGTTTACAATGGGCTGGACAAGGAAAGAGTAGAAATTAGAGAATCAATTCCAAACTTTTTGTACTCATCCAAGTAAGATAATGAAGTCCTGAGAAGGCATAATAAATGAGGACAAAGGAACATTTTTTGAGCAGAGGAATTATACGAAGAGATTTATTTAAAGTTTAATCAGGCAGCAATGTGCAGTATTGCACTAAACCTTCATGAACAGGAAAGACTGAATCCCAACATAAAAACTTACCAGCCAAGAAAACACCTTGAACTCCATAGATAGCTCTTTGCCCATGTGGATAGATGATCGCTACATTTGGTGAGAGGCTTTCACAGTTAATCTCTTGAAATGATTTCCAACTTGGTGTGTCTAAAACTATATTCTGCTAAAAGTAAATGTTGAGGTAAGATAATAACATAAAGCAATAAATAAATATATTTTCCAGATTTTCTTTTGTTTTTTTTTTCCATTTGGCATTTCTCCCCATTACAGCAGTCAGGCTTTCTGTGTTCAAGGATTTAGAAAATGAATGTGACAGTCTCACACGGAGAGAGAGCCTCTCCCCTGATCTTTATGCATTAGAGGTTCAGGCACTGGGGAAAATACAAAGGGTATATACAGCTTAGACAACAAACTGGCAAAAATATCATAAGAACAAGTTGGCCTACCCTAGCTTTCACCCTCAAGGATATTCCATTGAAAGGGAAGGCAGAGATTAAAGGACAGCCACAGAGGTGTTTTTATGTGTGTCAAAAGGACAAGCCCAGAATGAGCTCTGGGAGGCATCATGTGCCACAGAGGGGCATTGGGCCCTCCTCCTGGGCTTATCCTCAGGAATGAGGCAGAACTCCAGAGGAGAAATCACTCCATCATACATAGATACATACAGATAGATAGGGCCTTAGAGAACCTCACAGGCCCTTACGGTGTAGGAGAATGACATGCATGCCCCCAAGAATGACTGGAATATGGCAACGCTAATATGGAGACAAGTGATGTCTCCAGGGACTCCTGTGTACACTGACAAAGCAATGGATGGGACAATAGGGGTCTCGGAGGATGCTTGCATAATTACTGACAAAGAGGACCCAATGGGTTCCATCCTAGTATGTTGTAAAAAACTAAACTTCCTGGCCGGGCGCAGTGGCTCACGCCTGTAATCCCAGCACTTTGGGAGGCCGAGGTGGGCGGATCACGAGGTCAGGAGATTGAGACCATCCTGGCTAACACGGTGAAACCCTGTCTCTACCAAAAAATACAAAAAGTTAGCCTGGCGTGGTGGTGGGCGCCTCTGCTCCCAGCTACTCGGGAGGCTGAGGCAGGAGAATGGCATGAACCTGGGAGGTGGAGCTTGCAGTGAGCTGAGATCGTGCCACTGCACTCCAGCCAGGGCAACAGAGCGAGACTCCTTCTCAAAATAAATAAATAAATAAATAAACAAGCAAGCAAACTTCCTGAAATGTAATGAGATTCGGGGAAAATGTTAGAGTGTGAGCCACAAGTTGACTGCAATTAGTTTTTAATCAGCCCCTAACAGAAATAAGAAATTGTCAAGTTATAGAAAAAAGTTAAGTTGTATTTTTCACATATTTTATGGATCCAGAGATATACCCAAGATGTGATTTCCTTCCATGCTGTCCAGTGTGTCTCAGCTAGTTTGAGGTATGCACCCTGTCCCCACCTGCCTTCCTCACATTGTATATAATAGCTGTTTGTGCATCTGTCTCACTGAGGTGAACATCCTGAGAAAAGAAATTAAATCCTTTACATCTTTAGATCTTTCCTCATGCCTAGCACAATGATTAGGACACCCAAATGCCTTAGTAAATTTGACAAATGAGAGAATATTATCTTAAAAACTGACAAATATAAGAAGCTGAGGATGATAAAGACAAATCACAATGCTTCCCACTATGCAAAGTTATCCAATCAGGTTTCTGTCAAATTGCCAGTCAGAATTTTTTAGGCAATTTGACAGATTTTTTTCAGTGCTTCTATGAATCTATGAGCTGTTCTAGATTTGTGTGGACATAGTCAGAGAACCAGTCATACAGTAAGTCTGACAAAGAAGGAATTTTTACTTTTATGATGTGGGAAATACATGCTGGGACTAAAAGGCCCTATTTCCACTAGAGTATATGGAAAATATCCTTTGGGTTGCCAGGAGTCTCACTTCTACAGTGAGATATTTCCATTTTTCTTTCTCCCATATACAATAGCCTCTCATAGGTTTCTAGTATAAACAATATCAAACACACATGCACATTTCATCACAGCTCTGTATTCAGATAGGAGATTTATCGATTGTATGTTAATCAAAGAAGAAACACAGAAAAGGCCAAAGAAAGGAAATAAATGACCCAAATCTATAAAAACAAAGCAATGTCCAACCTTCTTTTGAGGAGCAATTGTTTTCTGCAAAAGGAAATGATGCAATAATCCTTTGTCATTTTCCAGATTGCTAAAAGGCAAATGTATCCTTCCAAAGTTAAATATTACCTTTTTTTCCCCCTTTGAACCTATATTTAACTTTAATTTCTGATCCAACTGCCTGCCTCTGGAATGACAGAAATTCATTATCCTGTAAAAAGCATTTATCTTGGTGGCGTGTACCTAGGGAAGGAAAAGAACAGTTGCATGAAAAGACAGGCTCAGGTTCAGGGTGACTTGTGCACATCTCAGAGGCTTGTGACTTATGAATATATGCAAAATGCCTCCATAATTTGTTAGATATATATTTAGCTGAAAAAATTAAATACTGCCACAGAGTGTTATTTAAGGAGTGACTGAATCAGTTCTGATAGAGTTAGAATTGATATGTGCACTTCACAGAATTTTAAACAAATCTTGAATCGGGCATTTCAATCTTTTTATGACACAGTTCAAGCCCATCCCAAAACTATCCTTCCATGCCTGCACACAGAGGTCGAGACCCGACTTCTCTCATCATTTCCAAAATCCTGGCCTCGGGCTCAGAATCCTGTTACCGGAAATGATCTTTTCGGACCAAGAGAAGAAGGTGCAGTCATAAAACATATCACAATGACACTATAGCGTTGAAAGTGACATGAAAGATAAGTTAATCCAACCTCCTATCTGAACTAAACATCTTTCTATATTGTTATTGCCAAGTAGTCAGGTGATGTCTGTGCTGCTGGATCACCTGTAGCTCTCAGTTGAACAAGTAGCCCATTCAATCTCTTAGTAGGGGCCATTTTTTTCTAACATGTAAGTATGACATAAAAATCCCCTCCACAGATTGTTATGTTTGGAGAAACCACTTTCCAAGAATGCTATAACAACAAGAACATTGGTATTTATTTATTGCTTTCAAAGTGCCTGGCTCAATGCTTCATATTTTACATACATCCTTGAGTAATTGTCAAAAATCCCATGAACAGAAGTGGATCCAGGTTTGTGTCATCTGAAGCATATTCTCTTTAAGAAAGAGAGTGAAGGGGGTGGAGCAAGATGGCCGAATAGGAACAGCTCCAGTCTCCAACTCCCAGCGTGAGTGACACAGAAGAGCGGTGATTTCTGCATTTTCAACTGAGGTACTGGGGTCATCTCACTAGGGAGTGCCGGACAATCGGTGCTGGTCAGCTGCTGCAGCCCGACCAGCGAGAGCTGAAGCAGGGTGAGGCATCGCCTCACCTGGAAGCGCAAGGGGGAA
>NW_016814631.1:323026-331814 GCF_001698545.2 Rhinopithecus bieti
ATAAATAAATAAATAAATAAATAAATAAATAAATAAATGAAAAGAGAGTGAAAAATAACAAATCCAAAATTAGGTGCAAAGTAAATGTGTATTTCAAATGGGAAATAAATCACAAAAAAGTACAAATTTTGAAAAATTGATAAATATCAAATACATGACAAAAATCTAGAAAACATGTTGTTTTAGTTCTTCTAAGGCTGCTGCGAAGAAATACCTGAGACTGCGTAATTTATAAAGAAATGGTTTAACTGACTCACAGTTCTGCATAACTGGGGAGGCCTGAGGAAACTTACAATCATGGCAGAAGGCACCTCTTCACAGGGTGGCAGGAGGGAGAATGAGAGCCGAGAGAAGGGGGATGCCCCTTATAAAACCATTAAATGTCTTGAGAACTTATTATCACAAGAATAGCATGGGGGAAACCACCCCCCTTGATTCAATTATTTCCACTGGTCCTGCCCTTGACATGTGGAAGTATTACAACTGAAGGTGAGATTTGGGTGAGGACACAAAACTAAACCATATCACATATCAAAAGTGTTTCTTAAGGGCTTTTATCACACATCCCTATAGTACTTTTATCTTGTTTTTCAACTGCATGCTCTTTGATCACCTGTTAAAGTGACAATGATTTTGTAATATTAATAAGATGTCTCATCGCTAAGATAGAGGCTTTCCTCTGGTAAGGGTGATTGGAATTTGTTATTATTTATAATTTAGAAAACTTTTTCATAACTCTACAATCCATTAATGCCAACATGATAGACAATTGTAGAATTGTAGCATTTATATTTGTAGAAAACTGTAGAATTCACATGTGATAAAACCAGGATCAAGTTAGTTCCTTTAATATTTCAGCAGCTGTAAGATTCCAGTCTTTTCTATTCTCTGAAAAAGTTTGTGTAAGATTGATGTTATTTCCTCCCTAAATGTATGGTAAATTTCACCAGAAAAATTACATTGTACCTGGAATGTTTTGTGGAAAATATTTTGACTATGAATTCAAGTTCTTTAATATTTACTAGACTATTCAAATTATGTTTCTTCTTTCATCAATTTAATAGGCTTAAGTTTTCCTAGAAAATTCACTCATTTTACCTACACATTCAAAAATTTTGGCACAAGTTGTTCATTATAAGCTCTCATGATCTTATGTCTGTAGAAATGGCTAATTCCTGATATTGGTTATTTGGGCCTTTTCTTTTTTTATTGATAAGTCTTGCCAAGAGTTTATCAAATTTATTCATCATTTCAAGAATCAAGCTTTGGCTTGTTGATCCTCTTCATTATGTTTGTTTTCTATTTACATTAATTGTGTTTATATTTATGTGAATATTTGCTCTTATTTTCATTTTTGTCCTTTCTTCTACTTAATGATGACAGTTTACACTTCTCCTCAAAGCATTTTCTTGAAATGATATCTTGTTTTTAATTATCCCACATTATTTGCTATTGGTGTTATTTCAGTTAGAGCTTATTTAGTTTTAACCTCATATTTATGAGTAAGTTCTGGCTTCTGATAGTCTAGACCTTTTTCCTGAGGTATATTCTTCAGCAGTTCGTTTCAGTGAAGTTCACTGAGTGGATTATTTCCTCAATCATTTGTGTCTGAAAAATATCTTTATTTCACTCTATTTCTTTGGTCATGCACTGAATCCAGATTGACAGTTATTCAATCTCTATGAAGAAATTATTCCATGATTGTCAGGCATCTATTTTGCTCCTGGAAATCTGTTCTCAGCTTAATTGTCAATCCTTTGTTATTTAATTGCCTTCCTTCTTTGATTGCTGAAACGGTAATCTCTTTGTTTTGATGTTCTACACTGTCACTATCTGTTTTTTTATATCCCCTTCAGGACTTCGTATGCTTCCTTAACCTGAGGATTGATATTTCTGTTATTTATACTGGAAAGCTCTCAGCTAAAATTGTTCTGAATATTGTTTCTTCCCCACCTTTTCTAGTCTCTCCTTCTAGGATTCTTGTTAGATTTACATAGGCTTAATCATCCTGCCCTCTCTTTCTCTTAACACCTACATCAAATCTACGGGCAATTGCTGGCTGTACCTTAAAAATACACACAGAACCTGGTTATTTCTCTCTACTTCCACTGCTACACCCTGGTTCAAACGATCATCATTTAGTTCCTAAGTATTTGTAGTAGGCTTCTCATTGATTTATTTTGCCCTTTTTCTTCCTACAGTTTATTCTCCAAGCAGTGGCCACAATATTCCTGGTAAAGATACTTTACAGCTCATGTAACAACTATTCAAAACCCTCCAATAGCTTCCCATTTCACTCCAAGTAAAACCGAAGGTCCATTCAGTTTCAAAGGTCCTAAAACACCTCCACGCCCCACTGCCACCCTCAGCTACTTCTATGACCTTTTATTCCACTGCTCTGCCCCTTAGTCCACTCAGAGGCCACAGACTTACTTCTTGTTCCATGAACACACCAACTACTCTTCTCCTATATACTTCCCTTTGCCTACAAATCTCTTTCTTTCCCAAGATCTCTGCACCACTCACTTGCCCTCTTTTCAGGGGTTTGCTCCAATATCAAATCTTCTCCCCTGGATATATTTCCCAGTACACTTAAAAAATGCTGCATACATCACAGGTATTCAATTCATATTTTATATATCATAAAATGTGTATATTTATTTTCATTTCATAAAGTTTTGTCATTTTTTTCTACCCTGAGATTTTTAAATAGTAACTTTTTTATTATGATTATATTTTTTATATCTTCAGAATTATTTTAAACATAAGTTTTTAGAGCCCTTTCTATTGTTTTATTATCTGAAATTCTCGGATTGCCAATCCTCCAGTTTGTAGTGTAGTATTTGATTAGCAATATTTATTGTGAGCTTATTTTCACAGTGAGGTTTTCACTGTGTAGTCCCTGTGCTCCCTGTCCTGGAAGCATCCCTACCATGGATTTTGTGTTTGCTTCTGCAAGGGGAGCCATTAGGCATTCTCTTGCTCAGTACCAGGTTTACCTTAATGTCACCTCCTGTGATTCCTGCACCACATCACTTTCTCATGGGCAACTACTGTCTTTTTCTTGTTCAGAGCCAAAAAGTCACATTCTCTACAGCTTTACTTTGACTAGTGGGAAGAGTTTTTCTCCTCATTTGTTTTCACAAAATGGTAGCCTTTCCAGGGCTTCAGCTACGTTCTGTGCCACACTCCCCGAGAGTAACCACACTTCCAACTTTAGCACTTGCTTGGTTTTAAAGTTTCTGTGTGTTTCCAATTTGTGAAAATGTCTCCCTGTTTTTCATTTTAAGCTTAGATGCTTTGCTTTTTGGTCATGTTTTAATCAGCATTTATAAATATTTGTAGTAGGGGGCATCTCTGTTAGCTCAATCCACTATTTAGAATTAAAAGACACCTGCTAAAATTTGTTATTAATTAAAAATGTGTAGAAATTCTAAAATAATTTTAAACCTCAACCTTATTATATTATATTCAATATCAATTAAAATATAGGTCTGGAACTAAACCACCTGTTATCAAGTCCTAGTTCTTCTGTCTACTTGAGTAAATTACTTGTCTGTGCCTCCATTTCATCAGTGTAAAATAGGGATAATATTAGCACCTGAATTTTAGTTTCTCTAACCCCTAAATGATTTTAATACTACTAGAGAACTCAGAATAGCATGAGGTACTCACATTAAGTGCTTGAAAAGATTTAACTGATATCATCCTCTTCATTATTGTATTAAGGTCTGCACATGAATTCCATCCCATATATTTTTGTTAACCATTTATAGTCAGATGTCATATTCGTTTTGCATCCCAGAGCCTACAATAATTTTTGGCAAATAACTGATATTTCTAAAATATTTGTTAACTAAGAGTTATTTTAAAAAGCATTTCAGTCTATTAAGTTTTGAAATGCATGCTAGAAAGACCCAAAACCTTTTACACCTTAGATTGATTACAAATACACACACAACTCACACACAAATGTATACATATATGTACATAAATATTTGTGAATTTTAACAGTTGCTCAAGTCATACTTCTCCAGTTCCTAGGTTTAATCTTATTAAAATAATAAAACCTTCCTCAAGAAATTACTCAGAGAAATTCTATAGCCAACCTGATGAAAATCTAATTTAAAATTCAATAACAGGGTTTTATAGTTACAAAGAACTGGTGGTAAGCATTTAAAGCAATTAAATAAAACAAGAATACACATTTGATATAAATATTGTCAAAAAATAATACAGATGACAACATTGAAATACGCATCTCATATAAATAATAAGTAATACTCATTCTATCTAAAATCACCTATTACTAGTAATAAAAATTAGGAAGCTGGCAGGGTAATACTGACAAAACAGAACATGTTAACTTTGTCAATTTTATAGAGAAAAGAATCAACATTTTCAAATTATTCTGACTATAACTCATAATAAAAAACCTTTTTAATTTTGTGTTACTATGCAGCACAAACACCTTTTTTATCCAACATCGTATATTATATTCATACATACAATATATATATGTGTGTGTGTGTGTATATATGTATATTTGATTGTTAGGTAAAATGAGTTTTGAATGTGCACCACAGCTGAAAAGGGCTTGAGACCCACTGTCCTAAGTTGGTTTTATGACCTACTATGGTATTGTAGCCCATACTTTTAAAAATTAGTTAGTTTGTCTTTGTGTTTTCTTAATCTTGACAAATAGATTAGCTTAAATATTATTTTACAAACACATCTTCAAAGTACAATTTTAATAAGGATGTGTAGAATCCACAATCCAAAAACATACTTCAGTAAAAGAAATGAATCAACAAGAAAGCACACAAAAAAACAGAGAATAAACAAAAATGTAACAATAAAATAAAACAGCTGGGCATGGTGGCTCATGCCTGTAATCCCAGCACTTTGGGAGGTCAAGGCGGGCGGATCACGAGGTCAGGAGATTGAGAGCATCCTGGCTAACATGGTGAAACCCCATCTCTACTGAAAATACAAAATTTAGCTGGGCCTGGTGGTGGGTGCCTGTAGTCCCAACTACTCAGGAGGCTGAGGCAGGAGAATGACATGAACCCGGAAGGCAGAACTCGCAGTGAGCCGAGATCGTGCCACCACACTCCAGCCTGGGTGGCAGAGTGAGACTCAGTCTCAAAATAATAAAAATAAAAATAAAATAAAATAAAACACATTTGCTCAAAATAGATAAAATAGGTTAAACACACTAATTATAAATTGATTAATCTGAATGCAGTTTCAAACAACCTGATCATATGCAATTAGCAGCAATAAAAAATTAATACAATTTTGTAATTATAAGTTTTGATGAAAACATATTAGAAAAACAAACAGAAAAAAATGGTTTAATATATCAATATCAGCTCTAGTAGAATTCCAGAAAAGTTTAGTTAGAAAGATAAAATATATTTTGTATAAGAAAGCAGTGCAAATGAGAAAATTTTTACATGTGTGATTAATAACAATTTTTTATCCTTTATAGTTGTGTATGAGAAGCTCTTATAAATCAATATTCTATCAGTTTTCTATTGGTACATAAATTATTCCAAAACTTAGCAACTTAAGCCACAAGCATTTGTTATCTTCATGTTTTTGTGGTTTAGCAATTCAGGAGCAGCGTAGTTGGGTGGCCCTGACCAGGAGCATCTCATGAGGTTACAGTCAAGATATTGGCTGGCGCTGCAGTCATTTTAAGCCTTGACGCAGGCTGTATGTGGGATTCACATCCAAGAGGGCTCATTCACATGATATTGACAGGAAGCCCTCCTTAGGGCTCCTAGAGTGTCCTCACAACATGGTAGCTAGCTTTCCATAAAGAGGGTGATCTAAGATGGTCCACAAGACACCAAATTGTGTTTTATGACCTAGGCTTGAAGGTCATATACCATCACTTCAGTCACATTCTATCAATCACACAGGAAAACACGAAAACAATGTAGAAAAGGACTACATAAGTGTATTAATACTTGGAAGCTGAATCACTAGCGCTTAACTTAGAGCAACTACAACTTAAAAAACGATGCTCAAAATGCACAAAGACTATGAATGTCAAGTCACCAAGTAAGACACACAAAAATTAAATGAACATGAAAAAACTGACTCATAATTCAAAAAGCAAATAACTTTTAATGTGTATTAAGTTCGTGCATAAGTAATTGCGGTTTTTGCCATTACTTTTAATTACTTTAATGGTAAAACCATGATTACTTATTCACCAATCTAATAAGCCTGAAAAGTCAAGTGTAGATGAGAATTAAGAGCAATAGAACCATTACATTACTGGTGGAGTGTAAATAATTTCAGCCACAGTAGAGTTCAACATTATCTACCAAAGGTAAAGTTGTGACTATTCTGAGATCCAGCAATACTGCTCCAAACAACTTTTTGCTCTACTCTAGGGAACTTCTTTCTCATGTACACCAGAGAACATGTTCAAAAATGTTCTTAACAACATCATCTGTAATAACAGGAAAAAAAAATACTAGAAATAAGGTAATTGGTGTTTGTTATCTCTGAGTTTTGAATTGTGATACACTTCTAAAGTTTCTTTTTTTCTATTCCTGTATTTCCTAAATTTACCATTACAAATAATGTCAAAAACAAAACTTCAATGGCTAATCCAATAATATCTTAGCTATAAGGCAACTGAAGGGTAGAGAGAGCTAGAAACAAGTGCTTGACATGAGCAATTTCAGATACAATGTGAAGAATATTCCCCTTTAGCTTTCTGACCACACACTGAGATGTAAGAATGAAGGACCATGTTTAAACCCAATGTAATAGTGCTCAAATGACTACAGTGACCTCATTTAAAAGTTAGCACTGGGTATAAAAGGGCAAAATATAAATGCAGCTTTGTGATGACCCTAGACCTAATGATGAGATTGGTACTAAATAACTAAACCTTTCCCAGAAGATATAATATTCACATATGCTACAGTTCTCAGGAGCTACTTTGACCCAGACATCCGAGAATGTAGAATACATATAGCTATTATTCTAACAATAATTCTCAAACACCTCAATGGCTTATAAAGTGTGGTACCTTAAGGCAACACACATCTGTTGCTGCCATAAAAAGTGGCTGGATGGGAAACAGTGAGGTGAACAAAAGTTTACAGTATTCTTCCTGCCTTCTCAGGAACCTTATTTCCCAGGCTTTCTCCCACACCCTACGCCCAATTTCTCTTTTCTCTTGCCAGGGGCCTAAGGAGATTAAACCAGTGCAGCATTTCTTGCCTGATCACACTTGATGCTTTTGACATGTGGACCCAGCAACTCACGGGCCAACATCAGACCTTGCTTTCAGAGCATGTCAGCCTGTCTTCCTCTCTTGATCGCTGCAGCCCACTTCCAAGACAGAAAGTACTTCCCCCTCTTGGATGCTGATGGACCTTGATGCAGTGAACCTTGAGATTCACTCGCCTACAACGTTTTTACTGATGTGATTATTGTTTTTGAGACATTATTCAAAATAAATCAGTTTGTAGTTTAACAGAGGATGTAGATAAGCAAGCCCACAATTATAGTATATTGTGATGATTACTTAACAGCTAACACTTTCAGAGCATACGTTCCGGCACTGTTGTAAGGGGCTTTAAATATATTTGTTCAGTTAAGCTTACAAAAATCTCCCACTTTATAGGTGAGAAAACTGAGGCACGGAGAGATCTAACTTCTGAGTCTCTGCTCTTGAATTCTACCCTATATTGCTAGGAGTGCGATGGAAGCACAGAGGAGGTGCACAAACTCATTCCTGGGCTTCCTTTAGAAACTGGGAAGAAAATACAAGCAACAGGGTTTGAAGAGCATCTGTCATTCCATAACCTCTTTCATACCTTTCTCTAGTTGTGCCCCAACTGGAGTGCATTTCTCCCTTTTCTGTCTGCCTGAACCAACTCATTTTTATGGATTAATTTAAATGCAGTTTTTATGGATTAGTTTTAAATCCTAACAGTCTTGTTTTGGAACTGATTGCTTACTATCACACACAACCATTGCATTTTAGGTAAGCTGATATCTTGCCCATATAACTGTGATATGCATACTAATTTAGAGTTATTTACAAATATACCTATCTCTCTTACTGGATTTCAATCTCCTTATATAAAAGTCTGTGTGTTTGTGTGTGTCTATTTCTTTATTATTTTACCCTAGGACCTCTCGCAGTTTCAAGATCTCATAGTTAGAAGATGGCAGGGTGACATGATGCCTGCATTGACGTGCTCCTCCGGGCTTATGACTACTCCTGACCCACAGAATACTCAATGTATAGGACTTTAGTAAATATTCTCGTTAACAGCAGAAAACCACCATTTATAGTACATTACATTTCCCATTCTTGTCACAGTAGGCCTGCTCTGCTAAGCTCTGTCACATCCACCACCACTCATAATAAAATAGTATAAAGAATTGTGACAACACTAGAAGAGAGAAAAATAAAAGCAGAGTTGATAAGAAAAACACTTCAAGATACCTCTGGGTACAACAGGATTGGAAAAGAAACTTAGACCTCCCCATGTGTGATTCATCTCCAACAGAGTATGATTAAACGTATTCAACTGACAAGAAAAGTATTTTAAAGTAATAACCCTCCCCCCTTTTTAAAACACGTTCAAGGGTTTTAAAACATGTTATCTTTTCTTTTGGATATTTTATGAAATGTTTCATTTCAGGTCAGAAAAATCTAATTACTTAGATCATGACCTTAGCTATACAAAGAGAAATGGGATTTTGATTAAATGCTAAATCCAGAATAGAAGGATTGTGAAGATTT
>NW_016814631.1:332399-333225 GCF_001698545.2 Rhinopithecus bieti
ATCCCCCCTCCCCATGATAGGCCCCAGTGCGTGATGTTCCCCTTCCCGAGTCCAAGTGATCTCATTGTTCAGTTCCCACCTATGAGTGAGAACATGCGGTGTTTGGTTTTCTGTTCTTGTGATAGTTTGCTAAGGATGATGGTTTCCAGCTGCATCCATGTCCCTACAAAGGACGCAAACTCATCCTTTTTTATGGCTGCATAGTAGAAGGGTTTTATTTTTGTCTGCATCTTCTTTTGGGTCCCTCTTTATCATATCACACACACCAGCTCTTTACTTCCTTTCAGTACTTAGAGGTTAGACAATTTACCTTTGGGACTTTCTGAATGCAATATACAAAATAGGTATCACCTTTACCATCTGTGGTAGCCTGTTTCCAAGATGATCTCCAATGATTCCTCCCTCATAATATTTATGCTCTTTCTGTAGCTAGTCTCCTCCACATTGAATATGGCTAATATGTAGGCAATAGAATATCATGGAAATGGTAGAGGGTGACTTCAAAGACTAGGTCATAAAAGATCTTGTGACTAACATCTTGCTCTTGTTTGTATAACCTGCCCTGGCAGAAAGCAGCTGCCATATTGTGAGGACACTCGAGCAACTCTATGGATAGGTCCATGTGGCAAGGACCTGAGGCCTCCTGCTAACAGCCAGCAGGGAACTAACACCTCATGCCAATAGCTATGTGAATATGCCATCTTGGAAGTGGATCTCCCAGCCCAAGTCAAGTCTTCAGATGCCTGCAAACCTGGCTAGCTAACTTCCCTCCTTCCCTCCTTCCTTCCCTCCCTCCCTCCCTCCCTCCCTTCTTCCCTCCCTCCCT
>NW_016814631.1:333436-352345 GCF_001698545.2 Rhinopithecus bieti
CCTTCCTTCCTTCCTGATGGAGTCTAGCTCTGTCGCCCAGCCTGGAGTGCAGTGGCCGGATCTCAGTTCACTGCAAGCTCCGCCTCCCGGGTTCATACCATTCTCCTGCCTCAGCCTCCTGAGTAGCTGGGACTACAGGCGCCCACCACCTCGCCCGGCTAGTTTTTTGTATTTTTTAGTAGAGACGAGGTTTCACCGTGTTAGCCAGGATGGTCTCAATCTGCTGACCTTGTGGTCCGCCCGTCTCGGCCTCCCAAAGTGCTGGGATTACAGGCTTGAGCCACCGCACCCGGCCAACCTGGCCAACTTCTTAACTGCAACCTCATTAAAGACCCACCCAAAACCACCTATATCTGCTCTGTTTTGACCTACAGAAACTGTATAATAATTAGTGTTTATTGTTTTGAGCCACTAAATTTTGAGGTAATTTGTTATATGGTAATAGATAGCTAATAGAAAATTCAGTATTGATGATTAACTTTGCCAATGCCTTTTCTACCCATTATCACATTTTGTCCTCTCAACAAGCCTTGATGATGATACTATTACAGTAAATTGAGGCTAAGAGTAGTCACACATGTATGAAGTGGCTGGGTTGGATTTGAACCCAGGACAGTCTGCTCCCAAAATCCAGGTTCTTAATCATTATGCTGAATCATATAATACCCTATTTTTGTTAAAACACCAAAGTAACTCTGCCAGAACAGACTCTTACCAGTCCAGTAATTAATTTACAAAGGTTTCCTAGGCAAGGACATGAAAACTGTTTTTAGAGTATGCATTATTTCATAAGATTGTGTTGGCTTTCTATAGTTTATTAACTACTGAGAAAAAAATAGTAAGTACTTAACATAGCCAACATTAAATTCATATGATCTGTATTATGTGGTGGGCTACTGCATAACCTTCACTCTCCATAGTCACTATGGGGCTTTTATTTAAGGAAGTCATAATAATAAGACTACACATTCAGTCTACTGTTTAGTAGACTAAACCCAGGAGTTGAGATTCAGCTGCCCATAAGAGGGTTCTTTTCACCACCATACTTTCCCTTATTAAACCCAAAGCAACACCAACTGCCAATCATCATAAACAATGTGTAGTCATTCAGATGCGAGAGCTGATTATCCAGCAGGATAGTGAGACTTCCAAAAAAGATGTTTAGGTTTTTCTTTTCTACGTCACTACCATCTGTCCACAGGGTTGTGAAATTCCAGAAAAGGCAGACTGATAGGGGAATAACTGGTAGAACAGCACGTTATATGAGACAAAGGTGGTTTTACAATAATAATAACAATGAGCAGCATATAGTCCTTTTAAATTTATAAATCTCTTTTCATATATTTGCTTTCAGGATTCTTAGTATCCTATAAGAAAAGATGACAATGATGATGACAGTGTCAACTATGAGTATCCCTATTTTACAGATGAAGACATTGAGGCTCAGGGAAATCTAGTAATTCATTCAAAATCATTGAGCTAGGAATAGAAATGGAATCAAATCCCAGGCTTCTGACTTCCTCCTGAATGCTTTTCCTAAAACCTGAATTTCTAAATATATTTTGTGCTCCTATAACAAAATAACCCAAGACTAGGTAATTTATAAAGAACAGATCCTTATTTCTCGTAAGAAATAAGGGCTTCTGGAGGCTGGAAGTCCATGATCAAGGGGCCAACATCCAGTGAGGGCCTTCTTGCTGCATCATCACATGGCAGAAGACAGAAGGGTAAGAAAGAGCAAGAGACAGCACGAGGGAAGAGGATTGAATATATCCTTTTATTAGAAGCCCACTCCCATGATAACTAACCAACTCTTGAGATGACATTAATCCATTAAGGTGACATAATCACTTCTTAAATGTCCCAGCTCTCAACACTGTTGCATTGGGAATTAAGTTTCCCACATTAACTCTGGGAGACACATTTAAACCATAGCACTGACCGATGTGTCAATTATCTTTGTACACTTCTCTGAAGGTGGCATAGTGCTTTGCCTATAGCAGACCCTCAATATGTTTTAGTTCTACTGAAACTGAGATGGAGCTTACATTGCAGTGAAGGAGGAAGGGGAAAATGGGTTTTTAGGGGAGCCAGTTCTATTGGTTGCTTTACTTCTCTTCTTCTTTCTATGAATATTGAGCAAGGATACTAAAGATGAGAGGCAAATGAACTTTGATGGAGCTAGATTTCAGGATGATATCCCAAATGGAGACACATTTTCTAATCTGCCTTATTTCATTCTTCCTCCTTACAATTTATGTGACTGATTCATAGGGACTCTTGTTTATTCACTGGGGAGTTCACTATAGGCATGAAGGTCATCTTGATACCTGCCTCCTCCCTCCCCGTCTGTATATTATCATTTGAATAATCAGAGTGAAAGGTGGGCTTTAGAAGCTTGGATTTCCCAAGAAATCCCTGGCTGGGCTGGTCCTTTCTGACCACCCTCATTTCAGGTCAGCACAGCTTTGGTAATACATTGCTCACAAAAGAGGTTGCTTTCATTCAATTCAGCTGTATCCAGGCCCATTAATTAAAACCAGATTCCCAGATAATCTCATGATGCTTATGTGAAGACTAAGTCGGAATTCTATTTCAGCAGGCAAATGCTAATTTAAATAAAGATGTGAGCCTTTATTATTCTCTCCTCCTTCCTCCCTCTCCTCTTTCCTCTTTTACTCTCTCTCTCCCAGAAGTAACACAGTCCTTCTTAAATGTCTCTCTGCTCACAAGAAAACCATCTCCTTCAAGGTGCTTGTTCCGTATGTCTCTTGTCAAAATTTGTTTGCCATGATTAAAGGCTTTAGGAAGAGTTAATAAACACTTTAGCTGTGTTCTTATCATAGAAAAGTAATATCTCAGCCAAAGTGCAGTGGTTGTCTCATTTCTTTAGCAAGAGTTTTGTTTTCATTTTTTATTTTATTTTTTTGTTATTTGTGTGTGTCTGTTTCTTTCCAAATTACCAAAATGTGCATCCATTTCATTAATGAGGTTACTTATGGAGAAAGCATTTACCTTTTTTATTCTTCCTTACTTTGGGAAGCATTATTCTAATACCATGCTTTTTCCACAAGAGGAAAAAAATTGCATTGTAAAAGAGATCTTTAATTTGCATTACTTTGTGTGGATGGAAACATAGGCTGATAAAGAAAAAAAATATCAACTCACATTGCCATGAAAATATAAGCCTAGAAACCTGGACAAGTTGCTAAGCTTGAGGATCATTGTTATTGATCAGTAAGCTTAAGTTTTCTATCTTTTTTTTTAATTACTCCTTAAAGTTGGCCTATTCATCTAGAAACCAAATTGCGTCTTTTCTCTAAGGGATTTAGAGTTTTGGAACTACATGTTCAAACTATTGATATCCAAAGAACTCGTGGTGAACTACACAACAGGCCGTTCTGATATAAATTCTACTTTCCAGGTAAAAATACAGTCTTCAGCTATTAAATACAATGGAAGTGGTTTCTGAGTGTGTGTCTAAAATGATTTAAATGCCTCATAAGTCTGAACATACATGAATACACTTAAAATACTGCAAGCACATTCATTAATTACAGTAACCTTTAAACTTCTATTGTTAACTAGAACCCCATTTTGAAATTTGGACTGAATTTGTCATAGCTTATTATAGTCATTATTGCTTATCACTGAGATGTGATATGCTGAAATTCCATAGCATGCACATATTGTACAGTCCTAATTTTCTCAAAGAAGGCCAATCTACATTAGTATTTTCATATATTTTTAAACAGCCATTATAAAAGCAGAGGATTATACTAAATTTGACCAATGCTATTTTAAACTACAGAACTAAAACAGGAGTCTACCAAATGTGCTCTATTTGTATACTACCCTATGTTCTGCCATAATATACATGAGAGTCAAATTATTGTCTCCAAAGTAACTAACACTTGTAATTACAGTCAAATGATGATATAACTGTAGATTATTTACTCATAAAAGTATTATTTTCTGAAAATCCATTGTGTGTGCACTTAAAGATGTTTTTTTTTTTTTTTTAAAAACCTTTTTGGTGGCCTTTAAAAATTTTTTTTTTTTTTTTTTTTTTTTTTTTTTTTTTTGAGATGGAGTCTCACTCTATTGCCCAGGCTAGAGTTCAGTGGCATGATCTTGGCTCACTGCAAGCTCTGCCTCCCAGGTTCACGCCATTCTCCTGCCTCAGCCTCCCCAGTAGCTGGGACTACAGGCGCCCGCCATCACACCCGGCTAATTTTTTTGTCTTTTTTAGTAGAGACGGGGTTTCGCCATGTTAGCCAGGATGCTCTCGATCTCCTGACCTCGTGATCTGCCTGCCTCGACCTCCCAAAGTGCTGGGATTACAGGCGTGAGCCACCACGCCCAGCCAAGATATTCTTACAGAATTAGAATTGATCATGAGAGATCAGTAGAAAATGAGACCAGAATGTATGTCAGAGGTCCAATGAAGCTGGCTTTGTGGCTTCACTATTCTCATCAAAAAGCAATAAAATAAAAACTCACAAAGGTAAGTTTTCCAGGTGTTTGAAACAATATTTCAAAAGATTAAGAGTCACTCACTTATAATACTTTACTTGAGTATATTGATTTTAAATCAATACAATAATTTCATTAAAAGTATCTTTTAAAATCCTGGTACCCTGTTTTTTAAAGGGTATAAGACAGTTTTATAACTTTAATAAACTGAATATCACTGAAACATTCTGGGGGTGGGGAGGTGTTGTTTGCTCAGTGAGTAAATATTTGAGCTTTGGAGTTAGCGAGACCTGGGTTGCACTTGGATACTTCAATACACAAGGTGATAAACTTGGAGCAAGTTGCTTACTCTTTCTAAACCTTTATTTCTTTATCCATGCAATGAGGGTACCGCAAACTCCAAGAAGTTGCTGAGGGGATTAAATAGCGTGTGGTATGCAAAGGCTTTAAGTAGAATTATTGACATATACTAAAATACAAAATAGTAATAATTATGATGGTGCTGATTCTACCTACCAATTTATAGGCAGCCCAGTCATTATGAAATACTTAAATATGGGCATTTTAATTTTGTTTCATAAATAGCATTAATTCAGGTGTCACAAAATTCATCACAGAACCTGAAAAGGCAATGTCTGGTTCACTAAGGAGTTATTCAAAATATAAACTAAGAGATACCATTCTTAAAGGAGGTTATCAGACACACACACACACACACACACTCATACATACACTCTCTCACACACACACATGTTCTTCTGCAAATAGCAATTCTTAATATCCTATAAATGCACAATTATCCCCAAAAGAAAATCTTAAGACCTTATAAACAGAATTTGGTGAGGGCACTAAAAATTGTAGCTTCTCTTCTGCTGATTCACGTTTCTTACTTGCTCAAAATGTAGGTGGGCTGTCATATCCCAACCAACATTGATTTCTCTTCTTTCCTAAAGTTACCTCATAATTTAAGAAGGTAGTTTGGAGTTATTTTCTATTACTCTTAAATGTGATAGACTTCAGAGTCAGCTCTGAATTCCAGTTTTGGCTCTCATACTTACTTGATTTGTAACTTGGGGCACTGTTTTATCATTCATAAAATGGTACTATTATTTCAAGGGTTATTATGAGAATTAAATAAGAAGCTCAATTTAAAATGTGCCCCAGTTCCTTGCACAGTAAATTATAGCCTCATTTTCTTTTAATATTTGCAACGGCTTCATGGTGTGCCAAGCTAACCTACATTTCCCAGAATCCCCCTTTTGGTATGTTTCAAGATAGGCGAGCTATGAAAGATATTTGTTTTTCTTTTGTGAGACGGAGGATGAGAGGAAATAGCAGCCAGTTTGTAATAAGCAGATACTTTTTCCCCGTTATTTAATCAAACTCTAGATGCTGTTGTGAAGGTATTTTAGTGATATAATTAAAGTCCCTAATCAGTAGCCTTTAAATTAAGTGGATGATCCTCAGTGGAGATGACAATTTATTGGAAGCCTTTTAAAAAGACAACTTACACTTTAAGAGAGAGACTCCACCTATGGGAAACAAGCTACAGTTTGTGTCCATGGGGTCTCTGTCTACTCATTGTCTGCCCCAGAACTAATTGTATAAGCCAGTGCATCATTACATAGATGGATGCATGTGATTGATAGAAACATAGATGATAATGTGTATAGATATGTACACACACACTGTACACATACGCACATATATAAACCAAAGTTCACCCAGAGAAATAGAACCAGCAACATACACACACACACACACACACACACACACACACACACACACATCTCAACCCAAGTTCACCCAGAGAAACAGAACCAGCAATACACACACACATATACACATGTGTGGAGGGAGTGCGTGTATGTATGTGTTTTGCTGGTTCTATTTCTCTGGGTAAACTTTGGTTGATACCATACCCAGTTTGATTACTATCCTTTTTATTTTATTTAGACATCACCATTGTGACTGGTAGAGAAGGGTAATGACAAATAGAAAAAAGAACGATAGATTTAGATTCAAGATGAGAGTGTCCCAAGCCCACCACTTCTTGCAGTATGTAAATGTGGCCAAAAATGTAATCTCCCAAGTGCAAATGCTAGTGGAATTGTCATCACATTTTTTACCACATAATAGACTCAGTAAATATTATATCCCTTTCTTTCCCTCCCCACAGCTCACAGAATTTAAGAAGAATAAAATGATTATATAATGCATTTACTTTTAAGAAATCGTTTTTTAGTACTTATTGTATACCAGGCACTGTTAAAAGTGATTTACAAACATTAACTCATTTAATCCCGATAATAAACCTCCTAAATAATACTATAATCAACTCCATTTTACAGATGAAGAAATTGAGGCACAGAAAGGCTAGAAAACTTCCTAAGGTCACACAGAGGGTAGATTAGAGCCCATGAGGTCTGGCTCCGGGTCAATGCTCTTGGCCACTATAAACAACATGAATTTTACAAAAGTATAAATGTCATACAAATTTAAAATATTACTTTATTAGGTTAGGGGAATCTCATACTGAAATATCAAAGACAGGGTGTCATTAAAAACAGAAAATTTATTTTCTCAAAGTTCTGAAGGCCGGAAGTCCAAAATCAAGCTATTGAGAGGGCTGGTTTCTTCTGAGGCGTCCCTCTTTGACTTGTAGATACTGCTTTCTCTCTGTGTCCTCACATGATCTTTCTTCTACGCATGTGCATTTCTAGTTTCTCTAGGTCCAAATTTTCTCTTCTTATAAGGTCACCAGTCAGATAGGACTAGGACTCTTCCTTACAGCCTCATTTCAACTTCATGACCTCCTTAAAGACCCTATCTCATCACATTCTGAGATACTGGGATCTAGGGCTTCAACATATGAATTTGAAGGAGGAGGACCCAATTTATTCCACATCAATGACTATTGCTAGTATTTATATTACTGCTGAAACATTCTGCCTACATTAGGCACTGACTGACTGCACAGTGAGACTGGGTAAACAAATAGATAAATGTGGAATTGCTCATTTTCAGCTGTACTGGGGGCTCTGATTATTCTTTTACGTCCTGAATTCTTGAAAATTCTAGACCATTTTATTTCCTATATTATTAATATCATTTCTTGTTTAGGGAGAGTAAATTGCAGAACTGGTTATTAATTATTTGGCTTTAAATTCTGCTGCATTACTAGCCAAAGTGCTTTTTCACCCAAATAAAATGTAAATAAAACTACAAGTTTCAAAGCTGTCATAAGAGAAACCAGTGCCTTGAGGAGGCTAAGACATTTTCTCATAAGAAAGAAAGAAATAAGGCCAGGGATAACTAAAAGGAAAGATAGCACCCAGAGGGTTTTTCAAAATGTGTTTGAAGCTGGGACGAATAGATTGGGGTAGGCAGGGTAGCTTGCAATTTCGATAACTAGAAGTCTGTACACATTTACAACTGCTCTAAAGAAATGACACTTTCCTTCGGCCTTCAAGTTTCCAAGCCTTATATTCAAAAGAAGGCAGTACCTAAAATCAGCAAACAATCCTCTGTTTTGTAGATGAGTAGCAAAGATGTTAGAACTGTTTTCTCCTACAGCCCAAGAGTTGCTTTGCTTAATATATGAAAGAGAAACTCTGAAGGATTATTTGCTTAAACTATGGAAGAGACACCCTGATACGTGAAGGAGGAAAAGGAGAGAAGTTTCTATTTACTGAGTGCCCAGTATGTACTCATCAAGATCACTAATATGTATTGAACGTTTAATATTTGCCGGTCAATGTGTGTTTTCACTTACTCATCATCACAAGAAGGTTATAAGGTAGGTGCTATTATAATCTTCATTTTATGATGAGTAAAGGATCTTAGGCGAGTAAAATATCTTCACGAGAATATACCAGGATTTGGCCAGGCATGGTGGCTCATGCCTGTAATCCCAGCTCTTTGGGAGGCTGAGGTGGGTCAGGAGATCAAGACCATCCTGGCTAACATGGTGAAACCCCTGTCTACTAAAATACAAAAAATTAGCTGGGCATGGTGGTGGGTACCTGTAGTTCCAGCTACTCGGGAGGCTGAGACAGGAGAATGGCGTGAACCAGAGAGGCAGAGGTTGCAGTGAGCCGAGATTGCACCACTGCACTCCAGCCTGGGAGAGAGAGCAAGACTCCATCTCAAAAAAAACAAAAACAAAACAAAAACAAAAAAAGAATATAACCAGGATTTGGTCCCATGGAGTATAACTCTAGAACTCTTGTGCTTAAAGACAAATGCCACCATTATACCATTTGATCCTCTTAACAACTGTTGGAATACACAGGTATTAACTGCATCACAGCAGTGAAGAAAGTAAAACCTAGAAAGCCTGAATAATAATTTGCTCTAGGTCACACAGCAATCAGGTCACGGAGCCAAAGTGGAATTCTAAGTCTTTGTAACTCCAAAATCTTTTTCCAAGAATGCCACACTGCTTTCTTCTGTGCTTTTCCCAGGATAGGTGATACAGGAACATAACAGCAATATTAAAGCTTTCTTTCATTCTTTAGCTAAGAAAGCACTGTATCCTAAATAAAAGGGTATTTCCGTTTAGAATATTTATAAAGGTTAATGAGAAACAAAATGAACTGAAAGCCAGCAGGGAAATATTCCCAGCTGTAAACACCAAACTTCTACATTCTAATTATACAAGAAAATATCCCAAACAAAACATCAGATTTTTTAATCAGATGCAGGTGAATCAGCTGAGCAACACTTTTACCATTTTTTTTTTAATCTCTATTTTGAGGTCACTACTGACTAACGAGTGACAACATCACTCTGTTCAGGCAAATGCTGATGGATGATGATGTAGGTGCTTAAAAAGGGAAAGGTGGACTCAAGTTCTACAATGAGGAACTTCCCGTAAAAACAAGGAAGTTAATACAGGATTTCTTTCATCTTTTTCCATTAAAATTACAAGGTCATTCTTTATCATTTTTTTCCAGAAGGTAGAAAAGGAGTAAAAAGACATGGAGTCAATTGTGCCTTTATTTTAGTGGGAGTAGGCTTTTGGGAAGCTAACAGCATATATCTTATAAAGGCCTCTTTTTCACTATGTGTATTCGTGGTCCAGAAGGCAAACGTTCTGAGGCCATCCATGAGCATTAACTTGGGCGATCTTGGTGATCACAGGAACAGCAAATCTTTAAGTTTTGAGAGAGACCATAGCGAAATAACAGGGTTGATCCAAAGCATGTAGAAAACCTAGGACAAATTCTTTTGGCAACTCGTTCCAAACCACTTTGTACCTGCCAAAGGGTGAATCAATCTATTAAGCTAGCTTTTACTAAAGCCAGTTCTCTCTTATACTGACAAGGAAAATGAAAACCAGATGGGGTCAGATAATAACTTGCCCTAGGTCATAGAGCTGGCAACTAACAGCACTACTTGTCTATCAAACTAAAGGCATCCTCTTTATTAGCCATATCTGCCTACATGACAGTTTTTTACCTTACTAGACCCAAGAGGTTTCCCAGCATCTCAAATCCCTAAACACACAGACATTCAATGTCACTCTCTTTCCTCCCTCTTTGTCTCCCTGTGCCATTCCTCACACTGCCTTTCCTATTTCTGCTCATGTCAACAACTTTTTTTCTGAATCATGCAGGCTCAAAACCTTAGAGTCATGTTCAACTCATCTTCCTTGCCAAATTCTGCTAATTCTGCTGCAACAACGTCTCCCAAATTTGTTCACTTTCAAGAATCTCAGTGGTAACATGAAGTGTAGGATACTATCACCTGCCTTTCACTGAAACTATTCAATGGGTTCCTAACCCCTCTCCTGCCTTCTAGTCATATTGTATTCTAATTCACCCTTGTTCAAATCTATCCATACACCACTACCTAATTAATCTTTCTAACATCTCATTATGTCACTCCCCTGATCAAAAATTTTTTATCTCAAGTCATCCCAAGTAATTTCCACCTCATTTTCAAACCCATATATCAAATATTCCATGAATATGTTTCACCTCATATAAATTGGGTCTGACCCTTTAGATTCATTGGTTTTTATTTATAACTTCTAGATAGTACATCATATTTTTCTTAATGTTCTTATTACCTACCCTATTATTTGTAAATTTTTGAAGGACAGAGACTGCATCACACATTCCAGTTTCTGATGATACTTAATAATTTCTTTGCCAAATAAATAATCAGTAAATTTTTTTCACTTGGGTCCAAAATAATCAAATAGACTGGAATTAAAGTCTGTCAAGGTCTGCCTAAAGTAAATCTCTCAAGTTAAAATGAAATAAAACAAATTTATAAGAACATTCATTCCCTACATTTCCTCGTGTATCTATTAACTGTTGGGTGCTGAGCTAAGTGCTTGGGAAGAAAAGGGAGGAACATGCTGTCAATTACCACCCACTCTAAGGGGATATGAATGAGGTGATGACTATTAGAGAAGGTTGGAGTACTAATAACACTCTAGGAAGGAAAACCAAAAAGGACCAGAAAGGAAAGACAAATGAATGTCTTAAGAATTGCAACCTGACCTCTTTAAGGCAGCTCCCTAATAACTGCCAGGGCTATTATTTTGTAAGGATATGGAAATAAATAGTACCAGACTTCTCTAATATTTATTTCTGAGGCAGTTCACACAGTTTATATCCTCCACATATTTCCTTCATGTGAATAGTACAAAAAATGGCATTCCCACAATCACCTTAAGCAACATGCCTCCATCACATGGGCCCTTTGTAGGAGAAATCACAAGGGAGAAAAAACACTTTTCTAATGTAGGTAATCTCACCCTTAACAGATAATACAGTGGGAGCTCCTGCAAGGGGATAAGAAAAGGAGCAGAGCACAAAGGCTACCGTATTTCAAGTAATTCAAATAGTTGTGTTAAAATGGAAATCACATAAATATTAGACTGTGCTTTTCCGGGTAAAGCCTCTGCAGACCAAATTGCCAACAGGAATGAATTTTAATGACTAGTTTATAACCTCTGAGATGCTTGAAAATCTAACACAGTTGTAGTGAAAATGTAATACCACTATAGCATCAGTGCAATTAAAAATTCTGCAGGGAACGTTCCCTGCTGGAAAATTTAAGTTTGCTTCACATTGGGAAATGAAGCTATTCCTGATCATTTAACATGGAATGTGTCTAATTTATTGATCTGTGAATGTTACCAAAATATTTGACCCCCAAATATTAAATCACATTACTAAACAATTCAGTCTCTCCATGGGATGAATGTAAATATCAACATAAAAACTGACATTTATGCTGGTTTACAGTTTCCCATTTTTATGAATGCAGTAGTTTCATTTAAAATCACTTGGGTCTTGAAAACACAGTCAGGAAAACATTACAGACCCGAAATGCAGGTGCCAATAGAAGCGTTAGGTCACAGAACGGCTGCTCGGTGGCCTATGTACAGCTCCACTTTCCACATTCAAATGTGTTGCAGTCAACTCCCTCAGCAGCACTGCCATTAAAATGTATGGTTTGGGTAATAATTTGCTTATTAGTAGGGGAGCAACACCTGATATTATGAACGCTTATAAAGAGTTAGTCACGACCGCTATTAGCTTTCACTAAGATCAAAAACTACATCTCACAAACCCCTGGACAATAGGGAGTGAAAACAAAATGGCATTTAAATCTATAACTCAAAATATCTTTTCTTCTTAGAGAACACAAAATCAATGCTTCATATAAAATCAAAACTACATTTATTCCTTACCAAGGCTGATCATGCACAGAGGAGGCATATAGAATTGTACATTCTTGAAATCCCAAATTTCCACCACTCAGGTTATTATTCGGTTAAAGCAGCATGTCTTCAAATGTTCTGCCTTAAAATAAAATGTTATTTTCTCCGGTGAGTCGCCCTTTTATGATTTAACATGTTTTAATGTTGATTTGCCTCTCTGTGACTATCTCATCAAAAAGAGGTCTGTAAGAGAATGACCATAACATAGGGAAATCTTGGTAGAGGGAAAAGGAAGTAGCAGGACTGAGGCAGGGGAGCAGGCCAAGAAGAAGGGCAGTCAAAGATGAGGTTAGGACCATTACAGGTTCAGGCTTGAAAGTGGAGAACTGCTTAAGGAAAAGTGGTGTCCACAGGAAGATGCGGTACAAAACCAAAATGTACCCAATGTGTAATGCTGCCCAGAGGCAACCCTGTTCATGTCTCCATGAAACCTTAAGAAGCTATAAGGAGTAAAATGCACATACAATATTAGCTATGTCATAATAAATCAGTTAAAAAATGCCCCTATTAAAGTATTTGACGTTGTTCCGGAAGATAGTGTTGGAAGAGGCAATATGCCATGAGCCCTGAGCCTTGCACTTGTTGCTAGGTGTGCCAAGATTGCAAAGCCCTGAACGCTGTTTGTCAGGGTCATTCTCAGAGTTGTGCTTGCAGCAAGCAACCTTGAAAGATGAAGGAATGTCTCCCTCTGGGACTAAAAGCATGCTTGTTTACTGTTGATTACAAAATGATGAGTTCCTGAGATCTGGTGTTCCCTGGCTACAGTGAAATCTGGTTATGTGCACAGCATCCATGTGGGCCCTTATCACAATTACTCCTGTGAGATTTGGGGGCCAAGGAGAACTGACACACATGTTGATGCTCATGATGCTTGCTATAGTATGAGTTATAAAATATTCTTCGTCTCTGATTTAGGAATCTTGTATCTTCTCAGCATCCACAAAACAGACTAATTTATTACCTAACTAGTAGGGTTAATTCTCAGACTTGACACCTAGGAATTGCTCCAAAAAAGTAGCCATTTTTATTAATGAAAAGTATGCATTTCAACAACTTACTAGAAGAAGATATAATATGAAAGAACTAGGGATGCATTCCAAGATTTGAAATCAAGGGGAAGGGTTTAAAATACAATCATTATGCTATAGTATGGTACAATTTAATCAAGCAATTGGTGACTAAGGATTATTCCCTCCTCCAGGCTGTCTAAAAGGACAAAATCTGGCTAATGTTTAGAGTTAGCTTTATACATAGCTCTTGTACAATTCAGGACTCTCTATGAATCTAAAATTTTGCTTTAATTAATATATACAGATTTCTTGAAATTCTTAGAAATAATAACAAACAGTAAAATGGTTTCCAACATTGTTCTAAGCAACTTATAATTGTTAATAATTCACTATACAAAAGCTCTGTTAGATACTCATCTTATTATCCCAATTTTACAAGTCAAGAAACTAAGGCACAAAAAGGTTAATTAACTTGCTCTCAGTACCCAGCTGGTAAATGGCAGAGCAAGGATTTGAACTCAGGTAGTGTAACTCCAAAGAGCGTGTTCTTAACAAGCACATTGTAAGTCTTTATAGAAAATAACGGTAAATGATGGACTGAAAAAAAAAAAAAAAAAAACCTAACATTTTTGAACACCCTCTTGTTGCCAGAGGTTTTGCAAAATTATCTCGTTATCTTTTTTCTTGCAGGGAAAGTATTGTCATCATCATTTTTACAGATAAGGAAACTGGAACTCAGAGAAGATTCGTAATTCAGCCAAGGTCACAAACATTGGAGAAATACAAATTAGAATTCAGTATGATTTACTCCAAACCCTGAGTTCTTTCTATTGCAAAATAGTGTCTACAGTACACTTGAAGGAAAGGCTATGGAAGCAGAGGACAATTTTTCCCCCCAAAAAATTTTCTATGTCACTTTTTACTTAAATAGAAATAGAAACAAATAGGAACTGCCCAAGGAGATAATCTTGTCACTGGAAACTTTCCATATAATTTGAAGGTATAGTTTGTTTGCTTTTAAATACTCCTGATTTTGTATAAAATAATTATTTAAGTATTTGTCATTTTACTGTGTGCTTTTAAAACTCTTACACTTTAGTATCATAAAGTTAGCATTGGACTGGAGGCTAAGACTAACTCTCTGCTAAATATCTAAATTATTTTGTATTTTAACGTGTGTGAAGATCATTTAAAATGACAGAGCAGTGTAGCTTGAAGAGATTCCTACAGCAACTTAATTTCCCCTTCTTTGAGGAAGAACTCCTAGAAGGCAGTTGACCAATCCAAAATTATAAGTATATAAATATATTTATATATAAGTCCATAACCTGGGTTTATAATAAACAGAAGGGCTAAAACAGCTGATCACTAAGGTCTCACAAGTTGCTGTAAGTTTCTCTACTTTTTTGAATCTGGGAAATTAATTATCACAAAAAGCCTACATACATCAAAAAATCCTCAAACTGACATATTTTTCCTCAACATTTGAAAAGTGTTTTATCTAAAAAAAAAAGTAAGCATAGTACAGTGAACAGTCAGAAATCTTGTAGCTAGATTTACCAGCTGCAAAGATTACATTTGAGCTCACTTGCTTTTGCTTTATCTATTTGTATATGAATGTTTGTGTACATATGTACATGTATGTGCATATACAGTCTATTTGCATTACTTGAGGTAGTTATGCTCTATAAAATCACTGCAAACAGTGAATTGGAGAATATCAGGCCATTGATCCAAGGGAAAATACAAGATTTTTTTAAGAGCCTATCATCACAATATTTTAATTAACCAATCAAGATATAACCTTGTTTCATATGTATTTCTGTTTAAAGACATTTTATTTATTATTATTGTTAATTCACTAACCTTGAACTCATAGATAGCAGCACTATAACTCATGCCTAAATGAACTTTATCTAACATATGTATTTTTTTTGTAAGACCCAACACAGCCTTTTGTGCATAGAAATAATAGACTGAACCAGCAGCATTACACTTGGAGGCCATTGTAAGCAGCAAAATCAACAACAAAATGCACACATATAAAAAAAAAAAGCTAAAAAGGTAGCACCACGTACACTGCAAAAAGAACACTAGTTTACAGTGTGAGAGCTGAAACCAGAAGTTAGGGTGTGGCCTCATCTGACCTCAGCTCGGAAAGTGTACATCAGAAGACAAAAATTTTTCACCACTCTGCACACAGCTGCAAATGATTATGAAAGCAGTATGGGTATTGATCTTACAGTTACAAATAAATTTCAGTGAAGAGGTGAATTTGAAACTATGCAATCTGTAAATAATGAAGCTTAGTTGTATATATGAACCATGTAATTTAAGTAGCAAACCTCTTGACATTTTACACTAAACACATTAAAGATGGTAAAATTTGAGTACATATGAAGCAAAAGCAAAAATAAATAAAAACATTGTAGAAATTTTTGCAGCCTGAGAGTACTTGCCTCCTTTAGGCCTACCTGAATTACCAAGCCAAAGCACACAACTCTCAAGCTAATAATCATCCTAACAGAAAGAGCTAACTGGAAAACATTATCTCAGAATATTCCTGGAATTACCAACAAAACAATGAAGTATCTCACTTATCTCCACCTGCTAGTGACCTTTATATGTCAATTATGGATTTCATCATCTGATCTACAGTATTTCCTTGAGCTAATCCCCAATGAGCATGGAACTGACATTTTTCACAATCACTCTGCTTGTAGCAATGCCATGGACTGCAGTGAACCAGGAAGAAGCCATGCCCTGTGCCTCAGCACTGAACATTGTATTTCTATTTGTGCTAAGCGAACAATGTGACCTAATGTCTCAGAAGTTGGGGCCAAAAGCAGGCACAAAAGCATCAGTTTCAGCTTCCAATCAAGGTCATTCTATATGTTTAGTGAGAATTTGATTATTTTTCATCTCACCAAGATTTTGTATCTTCCCCCATCCATCATTATTGAGTAACTGGTATGCAGGTAACTATTCAAGGGAATAAAATTGTGAGATGAAGCATTGATCTTGAGCTAGTAAAACATGTATTACTAAGAGAGAAAGGAGGACTTTGGGATTTTAAAGTACCTAGCTTTACTTTCAATTGTTACAAAAGTCATGTAATTTTTATATGCCTTGTGCTTGGCTTTGCTGGTTTAAATGAAGTTTCTGAGAGCCACTTGCACCAAAAAGGAAACCTATCTTTGCCCAAAGACTTTTATAAGGAAAAGTGTAAACTAACCACCTAGCTGTCGTCTCCTCCAGCTCCATTTCTTGCAGATCCTCACATCACACTGTCTGATTTGGACACACTGCAGTTCCCCTCATTTTGGTTGTGACATCCCTGAGCCCTTGCACAGCCTGTGCTCTGCATCTGAAAGGCCTTCCTCTCCCTTCTTAGCTGGCCATCTCCTCATTCTCTTTCCAGTCCTAGCTCCTGTATGATTTCTTTGGGAAAGACACCCTGGACTATTCCTCAGAGTGAATTAATTTCTCTCCTCTATTCTTCAGCATTCGAAGCTTTCAGTGCATCTTTCTGTCACAGCACCCTTCACCTGTTTTGATATAATTTTTTTACAATTCTGTCACCCACATTAGACTATGAGCCTTTTGAGGTCTTGCAAAGACTATATCTTGTTCATCATTTCATCCTCTGTGGCTAGTGCAGTATCTAATACAGATGAGGGCTCAAGAAATATTTGTTACATAAAAGATTGAATAAATGAATTTGAATTATCACTTGCTCTAATAAGAGGTACCATTTGTCCCATTTGAAATGCCTAACCTCTTATTTTATAAATTGGGAATTCCTATAATGAATTCATACATTTAGTTTTTTTTTTTTTAATGTTTCCATATTTTTTTTCTGTCTTCTTAGTTTGCCTCAGTTCCCCTATTTAGGAAGGAGGCCAGAAATTCATTTAAACCAATTTACTTTTAATTATCTGCAAAGTGTGAGTTTTTCACAGTGCCATAACCCCCTGTAGGGAAAAGATGCTCCTAACAAGCATAGCCTCTGAGGTGCACAGAAAGAAAACGTGAGGAAATGGCTGCTAATCAGCTCACAAACCCTCATTGCTCCTCAACTGACTTGGAGGAGTGTGCTCCATGCTGACTTCTCCTCCCAGGAGACCACATATGTCCTCTCAATCCTCTAAGCATCTGAGAGCATGTGTGCCTCTCGGGGGATGTTGACACAGGTCCTGATGAATCAATTTGGCATGTGGAGGAGTGAGGGAGGTCTGTGTCCCATCAATTGACTTCAGCCACACTTCATCTTTCATGTATCACAAGTGAGAGGAAACAGACTATTTTTTAAATAAATTAAAAAAAAAAATGACGTGCCTCGAACCATTCTGAACAAATAGTCTCGCCAGGCTCCAAAGTGCTCAAACATTCAGCTCATTTCTCATAATTCATAATTAAACCCAAGACCTACTTGGAATGATAAAGAATGATATTTGTATATGCTAAGCCACATTAGCATGGCAAGAGTAAACAGGGAAATTGAATACAGCAAACTCAGCATTTTAGGTGAATAAACATATGGAATGACTTTTCTGGCCAAGCATTTGGAGCCAAGGGCAGTTAAAAACTCTGGTACACTTACCTGGTTTCCGGAAACTCTGAGGTGAGAATTAGGTGTATTAAGTAAAAAACATATTGTAAAAAAATGAGTAAATTAAACCCAACAGATTCTCTACTATAGGATACTTCATATATACTTTTTACAGAATAGTTTTCAACAGACAATTGACGACAGTGACCATTCACTTCGACCTGCGTTTTCAGGTGCTGCACAAGGAAACTGGATAAATCCTGTTTCACGTGATCCTTACAGTAATTCTACAAAATAGGTGTTATTATTATTCTCATTTTACAAATGAAGAAACAAGCTCAGAAAGGTAATTGACCTGCCCATGATTGAAGCCACATGCATTACTTTGTCATATATTGCATGTACTTTATCAACTTTTGTTGAAAATGAGTTTACAATTTCTAAGGGCAGGAAGAGATTTTTTCAGGATAGGCAGACACCAAAGGAGCAGGCACGTCCCAGGGAGATATAACAAGGATGCAACAACTGAATGCATTAAGATATAGTAAGCTCAACCATTCTCAAAGCATCCACTAACACCTATAAAGGGACCTTTACTTACCACCAGGTACGCCTCCAGCTGAGTTCCAACTGCTCATAAAACACCTCTGCATGCATGTTTGCCCATTCGCTGAAGTTTGACATCCTTAACCTGGTGATATTTTTTTTTTTTTCTTTTGAGACGGAGTTTCTCTCTTGTTGCTCAGGCTGGTGTGTAATGGCGTGATCTTGGCTCACTGCAACCTCAGCCTCCCAGGTTTAAGTGATTCTCCTGCCTCAGCTTCCCAATAGCTGGTATTACAGGTATCTGCCACCACGCCCAGCTAATTTTTGTATTTTTAGTAGAGACGGTGTTTCACTATGTTGGCCAGGCTGGTCTCAAACTCCTGACCTCAGGTGATCCACTCACCTCGGTCTCCCAAAGGGTTGGGCTTACAGGCATAAGCCATGACACCTGGCCCTTAACCAGGTGATTCTCAACCTCCTCACCCTGGAGAAAAAAAGGTAATCTGCATTTAAGGATTAACCCGAGTAGGAGTCAGGTGGAGAAAACAGTACTGGGAAGACCAGTTTTAAGATGTAAGGCT
>NW_016814631.1:352721-357906 GCF_001698545.2 Rhinopithecus bieti
ATAAATAAATAAATAAATAAATAAATAAATAAATAAAAACGTAAGTTACCTACTTTTCCACACTCTGACCTCCAAGGCATCTGTTCTGGCCTTAGGTGAGACGCTGATCTTTTGTGCGCTCTGACCTCATTTCCATCTGCTATGTCTGTTCCTGTGATGAGCTGATCATGAGCTGATGGCTCCCTTCCCAGATAGTTTGTTTTGAATTCAAAACACCTACTTTCAATTAAACCCCATCTACCTCCTGACCTCACCTACTTTCAATTAAATCATCAGAGTATTCACAGATTATTGTTAGTTAGTACTGCTTCTGTGCCAGACAACAAGCTGAAATCTTTATACGTATCATAATATTTACATTTTCCAGATCTTAAAATTGAGATATGAGGATGTCAAACGATTTTCCCAGGTCACATAAGTGATGAATTGAGAATTTAAACCATCCCACTTATTCTGTGGCTAGAGCTCACACTAGTAACCACTACCCTATAACACCTCCCAGTGTAGTTAAATAGAAAGACACCCAAACTTCTTCTCATGCTACAAATTGATGGGTATAATAAAACCATTTTTCTGGCTGGGGATGGTGGCTCACGCCTATAATCCCAGCACTTTGGGAGGCTGAGGTGGGCGGATCACGAGGTCAGGAAATCGAGACCATCCTGGCTAACACCGTGAAACCCCGTCTCCACTAAAAATACAAAAACAATCAGCCGAGCATGGTGGCGGGCACCTGTAGTCCCAGCTACTCAGGAGGTTGAGGCAGAAGAATGGCGTGAACTCAGGAGCTGGAGCTTGCAGTGAGCCGAGATTGTGCCACTGCATTCCAGCCTGGGTGACAGAGTGAGACTCCGCCTCAAAAACAAATAAATAAATAAAATCATTTTTCCAGTGTCCCAAGGTGGAACTCTTTAAAATATGTTTGAATCAAATCTCTTCCTCCCCTATAGTTATTTGTCAGCCAGTGCTATCAATTCTTCCCTGTAAAATTTCATTTCATTCTTCATTTTCTTTCTACTTCTCCCTAACCATAATTGTTGCAATAGCATTCCAAGTGGTATCCCAAATTTCGCATTTTTTTCTTCCTGCTCTCATTCATGTTTGCCAAATTAACCTTCTTAAAATATCACATTCAACAGAAAAGATTGAAGTCTGAAGATGTTTAGCCTTTAAGGAGATTTAAGTGGGATATGTTAGCTGTTTTCTAGCACTTGAACAATCAACTTTATTTTGTCTTTCCAGAAAGCAAAATAATGATGACCCATATGGGATGGGGAGGTGTGATTTAAAAAAAAAGTTAATCTTGATATGAAGATGCAATTCTATCAATTAGAGCCATTCAAACATGGGATAGCTGGCATATCATATTGTGACTCCCCCACTAATGTGTTCAAGCAGAGCTAAATGACAGCTTGCCAGAGGTATTGTAATGCCAAGAGATTAGAGTCAATCAGCTCAAATACATCTTACAACTTTTGGGGCTTTTAATTTTATAATGAGTCTCTGTTCAGAGGCCAAAAATGGCTCTCAAATTCATATTTCACTATTCATTTAACCTTGCATCTTAATATTTTCCAGCATGTATTCCTATTCCAAGCTACACCAAGCTTATTCCACAACTCTCTACTTTTGTTCAAGTAGGTTGAACCATCCAGAATTCCTGTTTCCAAACCCTCAAGTCTGTTAAATCATCTTCTTGCTTTAGCAATGTAATACTCCTATAGAATTTCACCAAAATATATATATGTACAGTTTGTGTTCTCTAGCCTTCCTTTCATTAAAATCCTAAGTTATTCATGCAGCCTACCTTGAAGAAAGTGTTTTATATTGATTTTTTTAAAAAAATCTAAATACCTACTATAATATAGGCTCTTAACCTTAGTGACATCAATAAACTTAAGGATTTCCCTGAAATTCTATTCAAATTCTTATGTGTAAATGTTCATGCACAATTGTCTAGTAGATATAATTATCCTTTTAATTTATTAGCACCTCAGTGAGATCTTTGTATCCAAAAATGTTCAGAAAATTTTGTTTGCATTTTGGTCATGCTTCAAAACTTTAGCACTTAGCTCTTCTTTCTCTTTCATATTTTTTCACTCATATTCTTTCCTAGACTGCAAATCTCTTGAGAGTAGAGGGCATTTTTTTTTTTTTTTTTTTTTTTTTTTTTTTTTTTTTTTTTTTTTTTGCTTATTAACCATAGGCTGTGAATACTTTTATAAAGAACAAGAAAGTATCATGTCTGTAACTAGGAGGTGATTAAGAAAAATTTGTGAATGAGAGAATTAATGTCAACATCTACTACTTGAGTAGTTTTAAGTCACCTCTTGTAGTTCTTTAATATTCTACATTGGAACTTGCAATGAACTGAATGTTTATGTCTCCCCAAAATTCATGTGTTGAAAATACTAACCCCCAAGGTGACGGTATTAGGAGGTGGGGCCTTTGGGAGGTGATGAGGTCATGAGGTAGAGGTCAAACCTATTAATGGGATTAGTGTTCGTCTACAAGAGACCCCAGAGAGATCCCTTGCCTCTCCCACCTGGTGAGGTTACAGTGAAAAGTCAACCATCTGTGAGGAGGGGGAATCTCGCCAAGCATCAAATCTGACTGTACCTTAATCTTGGACTTCTGAGTCTCTAGAACTTTTAAGAAGAAAGTTGTTGCTGTTTCTGAGCCACTCAGTCTATGGTATTTCATTATAGCAGTCTGAATAGACTGAGAAAAGACGTGAAATTTTCAAAATAATCACTAAGAAGTCAGCTTCTTAATTCCTAACATATCATGAGACATATAAATATTTCATCATGTTTTATCAAATTTGTCTGCCACAGATTATCTGAGACTTTTTGCCATGCTAGAAGTAATTGCATTCATTGAACTTCCTGTGCTTCTAAGGAAGCATTTTTAATGTACTGCTGATTATTTCATAGCTGGCTCTTGCCTATTATGCAAAGATTCTGGATATGGAAGTGTACAAAGAAGCTGCAAACGGAGCTAATGATCACACAACAAGACCACAGAAGACATCCTGGAGGCACAGCCCTAGAAGAAAGTCATCTGAGCATACACTGGCTGGCAGAGTGGAGGCTGTCTGATACTTACCCTGAATCTATTCTACTCTCTCATGTACTGGTTTGAAAAATGATAATAATGAAAAGCAATCTGGTTTTCCATTCTTATATAGGTGCTCAATGGAAGAACAGTTACGAGCTTGCCCTTTCAGAACCCCAGAGAGCTCTGGGCACCTATTAGTTAGTTTTCTCTTAAATATGGATGATGAACTGAATGAAAATGGGCTCCAGACATTATCACTGCAACTCCTGCTAAATATGCCATCCAAGGTTTTAAAGTGTGCTCTCTGTTCACTGAGAATATTTGAAGCAATGAACTCATTTTAGTAGTGATTCTTTAATAATGGTGTCCGTATATTAACAAGGAGAGAGAATAGCTGACTTTTGTTAAATGCTTTTTCTCCTTACACTAGAAGCTATTTGATTTTAAGTATCTAATATCAACAATCATTGAGCACCAACAGTGAGGTAGAAACTGTATTGCATATAGACATGTTCTTATTATCAATTGCTGCACCATAGTGGTCAACAATGGAAAAATTAAGCAAGTAGGAGGCTCGCAATCTGAATTATATACAAAGACACAGATCAGGTTAAGTCTGAAACTACTCTCAAGAAAAAGCAAAGTGGCTAGCATCAAATCACACATGTTTGAGCACTGAAACTATTCCTGGGAACCTCATGAGGCTTGTTTTGGGGTTTTGTTTTGTTTCTTTCTGTTATCTGATTTTCAGCATCTGATGCTGGCTTCTAGAGACCTGATGCTCCAACGTAATATATACTTATTGATGATGCAATCAAGTCTTGTCTGTTGTTTCAGCATGGCAACAAAAATTACTACCATTATCATCAATAAATTTTGCATTATGCTTCCCTATGCATTATATTATCTAAATCTCCCAAACCTCATTTGAGCTAGAGATTGTTAGAGAAAAGGAATTGTAGACCCAATAACAAGAAGTGAATTGCCAGGGATCACACAGCCAGTAAATGACAGGGATGAAATTTCTTTTTTTTTTTTTTCCAGGATATATCCTTTTTTTTTCTTTTTTATTATACTTTAAGTTCTAGGGTACATGTGCACAACGTGCAGGTTTGTTACATATGTATACTTGTGCCACGTTGGTGTGCTGCACCCTTTAACTCATCATTTACATTATGTATATCTCCTAATGCTTTCCCTTCCCCCTCCCCCCACCCCACAACAGGCCCTGGTGGGTGATGTTCCTTCCTGTGCCCAAGTGTTCTCATTGTTCAATTCCCACCTATGAGTGAGAACATGTGGTGTTTGGTTTTCTGTTCTTGCAAGAGTTTGCTGAGAATGATGGTTTTCAGCTGCATCCATGTCCCTACAAAGGACATGAACTTATCCTTTTTTATGGCTGCATAGTATTCCATGGTGTATATGTGCCACATTTTCTTAATCCAATATGTCACTGATGGACGTTTGGGTTGGTTCCAAGTCTTTGCTATTGTGAATAGTGCCGCAATAAACATACGTGTACATGTGTCTTTATAGCAGCATGATTTATAATCCTTTGGGTATACACCCAGTAATGGGATGGCTAGGTCAAATGGTATTTCTAGTTCCAGATCCTTAAGGAATCACCACACTGTCTTCCACAATGGTTGAACTAGTTTACAGTCCCACCAACAGTGGAAAAGTGTTCCTGCTTCTCCACATCCTCTCCAGCACCTGTTGTTTCCTGACTTTTTAATGATCGCCATTCTAATTGGTGTGAGATGGTATCTCATTGTGGTTTTGATTTGCATTTCTCTGATTGCTAATGATGATGGTGATGATGAGCATTTTTTCACGTGTCTATTGGCTGCATAAATGTCTTCTTTTGAGAAGTGTCTGTTCATATCCTTTGCCCACTTTTTGATGGGGTTGCTTTTTTCTTGTAAATTTGTTTGAGTTCTTTATAGGTTCTGGATATTAGCCCTTTGTCAGATGACTAGATTGCAAAAATTTTCTCTCATTCTGTAGGTTGCCTGTTCACTCCGATGGTAGTTTCTTTTGCTGTGCAGAAGCTCTTTAGTTTAATTAGATCCCACTTGTCAATTTTGGTTTTTGTTGCCATTGCTTTTGGTGTTTTAGTCATGAA
>NW_016814631.1:358036-365433 GCF_001698545.2 Rhinopithecus bieti
AGGACTGTCATGGGAATGTGGGCTCTTTTATGGTTCCATATGACCTTTAAAGTAGTTTTTTTCCAATTCTGTGAAGAAAGTCATTGGTAGCTTAATGGGGATGGCATTGAATCTATAAATTACCTTGGGCAGTATGGCCATTTTAACGATATTGACTCTTCCTATCCATGAGCATGGAATGTTCTTCCATTTGTTTGTGTCCTCTTTTATTTCCTTGAGCAGTGGTTTGTAGTTCTTCTAAAAGAGGTCCTTCACATCCCTTGTAAGTTGGATTCCTAGGTATTTTATTCTCTTTGAAGCAATTGTGAATGGGAGTTCACTCATGATTTGGCTCTCTGTTTGTCTGTTATTGGTGTATAAGAATGCTAGTGACTTTTGCACATTGATTTTGTATCCTGAGACTTTGCTGAAGTTGCTTCTTAGCTTAAGGAGATTTTGGAATGAGACAGTGGTGTTTTCTAAATATACAATCATGTCATGTACAAACAGGGACAATTTGACTTCCTCTTTTCCTAATTGAATACCCTTTATTTCTTTCTCTTGCCTAATTGCCCTGGCCAGAGATGAAATTTCAAATTGGGTCTTATGAATCTAAACCCTGTGTACTTTCTACAGTATTAAGGATCCTCAAGAAACATATATTTGTTTTGAGCTCTTGTATGAGCAAGTCACCAATGTTGTTTTGGGAGCAGAAATGCATAAAATTGGATAATAAATAATGGCTTATCTCAAGAACCTTAGAATTTACTAGGAATAGTAGGAGAAATAAGGCATGACTGTAAATATCCATGATACTAGGAAGTATGGAATAAATGACACATGAGCTATTTAAGCCAGGAGTCCTGTGCATTCAGAATAAGTGCTTAGGAAAGGCTTCCTGGAGAACGTAGCAGATAAACTGAATGATGTTCAACTAATGCATAGATAAACAGGATGGAAGTATAAAACAAAGTAGCAGAAACCTCAGAGGGATAAAAATATTTTTCCACTTACTGTGGAAGGATGTAAGAAACACCTAAGATATATTGCCTGTGTTCAAGGATCTTACAATTAATTTGAGTAAAAAAGAACTATGCATTCCACACAATTGAAGAACAATCTAGAGTATCACATATACCAATTGAACGGTGAATTGTATGGCACAGAAAATAGAATACCAATGGTACTCAGAGAACAGGTTTTGTAGGTTTTAAGGCAGGGTTGTCCACCGTGAAAAAAGAATGAAGTGCATGTTACCAAAGGCAAAGAGAGCATGAGAATAAGGGCTAAAAGTACTTTGGGGATTATTTGTTTGAAGATTTATTAAGTTTCAGTGTACTCAGTGCACACAGAACGAGGTACACATTTATAAGTCCTACAGATAGTTATAAAAGTGTGACAGAAGATAAAACAGCCAGGAACCGCTGGGGGCATATTTACCTAGAAACAAAAATCACAACATTTGAGCTGAGTGAGGAAGGCCTGAAAGGAAGTTACAGCTCTCCCACATGTTGTGTGGTCTTGCTCTGACAACTCATTTAATCCCTGGTACTCAGTTTTGTCATCTATCAAATGGAGCTAATAATAGCTTTCCTGCTTCAATCTCAAGTTTGTCATGAGAATTTCATAAGGCTTATTGATTGTATCAATCAAGTGTCAAAGCACTGCCTACACTGAAGATGTAATGTCAGATGCTAGGTAGAAATCCAGAGATAATGAAACACTTCAATCTGTGCCCACACAGTCTAGCCAAGCATTGAATACATCTAGTCATTAATTCAACCAACACTTTTTGAGAATCTACTCAATTCTAGGCACTGTGCTTCCCGCTGGAGATCCTAAGTCAAAGAAAACACAGAGTTAGAAAAAAGCATAGCTGTAAATCCTCATTACCTTGGATTGGCAATAGTTTCTTAGCTATAACACCTAAAGTACAGCATAAGACATAACACCTAAGCACAAGGTAAATTAAGTGGACTTCATTGAAGTTAAAACATTTGTTTTCCAAAGACTCTATCATAAAATGAAAAGACAATGGAAAGAGTGGGAGAAAATGTTTGCAAACCATAGATCTGATAAGGGTCTAATATTCAAATATGTAATTAACTCTGATAACAATAAAATGACAAATAACCCATTAATAACGGACAAAGGATTTGAATAGATATTTCTCCATAGAAGATAAACAAATGGCCAAAAAGCATATGAAAAATTTCTTAATATTATTAGGTATTAATGAAATGCTGGTCAAAATTTCAGCGACATACCACTTCACATTCTCTAGGATGACTACAATCAAAAAGACAGACAATAAAAATTGTTAGTAAGGATTTGCAGTGTCTTAATTCATTTGGGATGCTATAACAAATTACCATAGACTGGATAATTTATGAACATCAGAAATTTGTTTCTTACAAATCTGGAGGCTACGAAGTCTAAGATCAAGGCACCAGCAGATTCAGTGTCTGGTGAGGACTTGCTTTCTCACAGATGGTACCTTTCCATTCGTTGTCACATGGTGGAAGGGATAAGGGAGATCTCTGGGGACTCTTTTATAAGAGCTCTAATACCATTCATTCACATCAACTCTGCTCTCACTACCTAATCACCTTCCAGCAGTCCCACCTCCTAATGCCACATGGATAATTTGCTGTCAACATATAAATTCTAGGGAGACATCAACATTCAGAACATAGCATTCTGCTCTTGCCCCTCCAAAATTCATGTACTTCTTGCATGCAAGATACATTTAACCCATTCCAGTAGCCCTAAAAGTCTTAACTAGCTCCACCATTAATTCAAAAGTCTAAAGTCCAGAGTCTCATCTCAATGTTAGCTAAATCATATATGGTGAGACATAAGGCATGACTCATTCTAAAGCAAAGTTCTCTCCAGCCATGAGCCTGTGAGCTCAAACAAGTTACATGCTTCCAAAATACACTGGTGAGACAGGCATAGGACAGACATTTCCATTCCAAAAGCAAGAAAAAAGGAGTAACAGGTCCCAAGTAAGTCCAAAACCCATTAGGACAAACAACATTAAATTTTCAGGCTCTAGAATAATCTTTTTTGACTTGATATCCCACCTTCCAGACACAGTGGGACAGAAGTTGGGCTCCCAAGGCTTCAGGAGGCCCCATCATCATGGCTTTTCTGGGTACACCCTAAGCCACGTCTCTTATGCATTGGAGTCTGGCATCAATAACTATACTGGCCTGAAATTGCAAGTCGGTGGCTCTACCGGTCTGAGGTTTCTGTGGTGGCTCTGGCCCAGGCTCTGCTAGGCATTGGCTGAATGGAAACTCTCTGCAGAAGCCTTACCCTTGTGGTGGCCCTCTTCCTGGGTTACCTGTCTGAGGTTCTAGGAGGCTCCATTCTTCAAAATCTAAGTGGGACCAGGAATGGTGGCTCACGCCTATAATCCCAGCACTTTGGGAGGACGAGGTGGGCAGATCACCTGAGGTCAGGAGTTCAAGACCAGCCTGGACAACATGGCGAACCCCACCTCTACTGAAAAATACAAAAATTAGCTGGGCATGGTGTTAACGTGTCTATAGTTTCAGCTTCTTGGGAGGCTGAGCCACAAGAATCAGTTGAACCTGGGAGGCAGAGGTTGCAGTGACCAAGCACTACACTCCAGCATGGACAACAGTGTGAGACCCTGTCTCAAAACAAACAAAACAAACAAACAAACAAAAACCTAAAAAAACTAAGTGGAAGTAGCCACACCACCACATCTCATGCGCTCTGAGAGCCAGCAGAAATAGCAGCTTGAGGGTGCTGTCAATATTTACTGCCTCAGACTTCCAAAGGGGCAGCCACTGTGACCTACAACACCTCTAGGCCCACTGGAGCTGAACCGGGACAGGCAAGCAACACTGTGCAAGAATGCAGGGAGCAGAGCTTTGAAATCAGTTTGTCACTTCAGGCTCTGGCACTCTGGGCGTATAATAAGAGGGATAGCCTAAATGATCTCTGAAATGTCTTGGAGATCACTCTTGCGTTGTCTTGGTGAATAGCACCTTGCTGGTCCATACTGATCTGCTTATAAAACAGTTTCTTGGCCCCACGATTGATGTTCTTTCCAGAACACTCTTTCTCAGTTTTTACAAGAGGGCAAGCTGAGATTTTCCAAACATTTAAATCCTACTTCTTGTTTGATTAAAAAAATTATCTTTAAATAGCTTTTCTCATCTCATAAGCATTCAACAGAAGCCATATTGTACCTGCAGCACTTTGTTAGAAATGTATTCCACCAAATATCCTGTTTGCAAGTTCTACTTTCCAGAAAATAGTAGGATGTGAATACAATTCAGCCAAGTTCTTTGCTACTTTTATAACAAGAACTGCCTTTCTTCCAGTTTCCAATAACATGTTCTTTATTTCCATCTGATACGGCATCAGAATGGCATTTACCATCTATATTTCTACAGTCTGCTTACAACCACTTAGATATTCCTTAAGAAGATTGAAATTTTCTCTACAGGTCTCCTTTTCTGAGTCCTCATAAAAATTGCCCTTAATGGTTCACGAATATCAATATAGGCTTTTTCTAGCATGCACCTCAAAACTTTTGGCCCCTACGCATTACCCAGTTCCAAAAGCACTACCACATTTTAGGTATTTATTATAACAGCAAACCCACTCTTGGTTTCAATTTTTGCTTTATTCTTTTTGGCCTGCTATAACAAAATACCATAGATCAGGTAGTTTGTAAACAACAGAAGTTTATTTCTCATGGTTCTGGAGGCTAGGAAGTCCTAGATCAAAGCACCAGCACATTCAGCGTCCGGTGAGAGCCAACTTTCTCATAGATGCCAGCTTCTAACTCTGACCTCACAAACGGACAAGAAAGATCTCTGGGGACTCTTACACAAGGGTACTAATTCCGTTCATGAAGGGTCTGTTCCTCATCACCTCCCAAAGGCCCTGCCCACCTTCTAATACCATCACATTGGTGATTAGGTTTCAACATATAAATTTTGGAGGGACGCAAACATTCAAACCACAGCATAGAGAAATTAGAGCCCTCATACATTGCTGGTGGTATTGTAAAAATGATGTGGCCACTTTGGAAAACAGTTTGGTCGTTTTGTGTAAAGTTAAATATAGAGTTATCACATGATTCAGCCATTCCATTCCTGGGCATATACTCAACAGAACTGAAAACATATATTCACACAGAAGTGTTTACATGAATATTCTTAGCAGCATTATTCATAATAGACAAAACATGGGAAAAAATAAATGCTCATCAGTTTATGAACAGATAAAAAATATGAAAAAATATTCAGCCATCAAAAGGAATGAAACAGTAATACATGTTACAATATGGATAAACCTTAAAAATATTATAGTAAGTGAAAGAAGTCAGTCACAAAAAGCCAAATATTGTATAATTTCATTTCTATACAATGTCCAAAATAGCCAAATCCATAAGGATAGAAAATAGGAATAGCAGTTGCCAGGTAGAGAGAAGTGGAAATGAAGGGAGACTATTAATGTGCCTGGATTGTTTTTTGTGGTAGTGAAAATGGTCTGGAATTAGGCAGTGATAATGTTTGCACAGCCTGCTGAATATACTAAAGTGTCCCTAATAAAAGGGTACATTTTATGATATATGCATTTTTTCCCAATTTATAAAAAAGTCAGAATTCCTTCTAATCAAGGAGTTTGCAACAAAATGAGAAGAAAAGAGAAAGAAATCGCTACTTGCACTATTACCTCTGCTTGCAATGCAAAACATTTATTGTTCAATATAATTAAGCATTGGTGGTTGTATCATACATATAGAGAGATATAAAATAATAGTTAATATTTATTGAACATTTGTTGCATACCAAGTATTGTTCTAAGTATTTTACAGGTTAGAAACTCTTTTTGTCCTTATAACAAGCCCTTTAGTTAGGTACTATTATTGCCTCTATTTTCCAGATAAGAAAACTAATATGTTCAGTGGTAAAGAAATTTGTCCAAGGTTATACTGTTAAACAAAAATAACAAAGCTGGGATTTGAATCAGGAAGTCAAACTATGGTATTGCCATATTTAACTAGGCAATATTATTTCTTCTTTCTTTCTTTCTCTTTCTTTCTTTCTTTCTTTTTCTTTCTTTCTTTCTTTCTCTCTCTCTCTCTCTCTCTCTCTCTCTCTCTCTTTCTCTCTTTCTCTCTTTCTTTTTTCTTTCTTTCTTGACAGAATCTTGCTCTATCTCCCCCAGGCTGGAGTGCACTGGCAGGATCTTGGCTCACTGCAAATGCCACCTTCCACGTTCAAGCAATTCATGCCTCAGCCTCCTGAGTAGCTGGGGTTATGGGCGTCCACCACCACGCCTGGCTAATTTTTGTATTTTTAGTACAGATGGGGTTTCACCAGGTTGGTTAGGCGGTCTTGAACTCCTGACCTCAGGTGATCCGCCCAGTTTGGCCTCCCAAAGTGCTGGGATTACAGGCATGAGCCACTGCACAATATTATTTCTTTAGGAAATATAAGGCACAATATGCATATAAAAACTATTATTAACAAGTGTCAGTTCCTGGAATCTTTGAATATTAGGGATGAGAGCTCATCTAGTACTACCTTCTGGTTTATGCCTGAAGTTTCCATACAGTATTAGTAGTACCAGTAGTAGTAGTAGTAGTAGTAGTAGTAGTAGTAGTAGTAGTATTTTTGAGATGGAGTCTTTCTCTGTCACCCAGGCTGGAGTGCAGTGGCGTGAGCTTGGCTCACTGCAAGCTCTGCCTCCCGGGTTCACACCATTCTCCTGCCTCAGCCTCCTGAGTACCTGGGACTACAAGCGCCCGCCACCACACCTGGCTAATTTCTTGCATGTTTAGTAGAGACAGGGTCATGTTAGTCAGGATGGTCTCGAACTCCTGACCTCGTGATCTGCCCACCTTGGCCTCCCAAAGTGCTGGGATTACAGGCGTGAGCCACCGTGCCCGGCCAACATACAATAACTTTGATCTTTGTTCCCAGCCTATATCGCATATTTCCTGGGAGAGGGAACTCAGTATTGACCCAGCTTGTCCTCTTTGAATAGCACTGGGCATTTTGAATGTTATTCCTTGCATTAAGACTATATGTTTCTCTGCTTGTCTGTTACTGGTGTATAAGAATGCTTGTGAATTTTGCACATTAATTTTGTATCCTGAGACTTTGCTGAAGTTGCTTATCAGCTTAAGGAGATTTTGGGCTGAGACGATGGGGTTTTCTAAATATACAATCATGTCATCTGCAAACAGGGACAATTTGACTTCTTCTTTTCCTAACTGAATACCCTTGATTTCTTTCTCTTGCCTGATTGCCCTAGCCAGAACTTCCAACACTATGTTGAATAGGAGTGGTGAGAGAGGGCATCCCTGTCTTGTGCCAGTTTTCAAAGGGAATTTTTCCAGTTTTTGCCCATTCAGTATGATA
>NW_016814631.1:366656-391504 GCF_001698545.2 Rhinopithecus bieti
TATCCTGGAGGGATTGCATTGGGGAGTTATACATGATATAAATGATGAATTGATGGGTGCTGACGAGTTGATGGGTGCAGCACACCAACATGGCACAAATATACATATGTAACAAACCTGCACGTTATGCACATGTACCCTAGACTTAAAGTATTAAAAAAAAAAAAAAAAAAGACTATATGCTTCTTAGACAAGGAAGCTATTCCTAGGCAATACCCCATCTTAGGTTAGGTTGTCTAGGAGCAGAGTTTGAGATGAGGATTTAGATGGGTATTACTTATTGACAGAGGGCTCTTACGGATATACTTATAAAAGAAGAGAGAGATAGGAAAGTGGAAAGATCCAGGTAAAGAAGTGGTCTCAGTCAAGTACATTCTTGGCCCCATATAAAAAAGTAAGACTCTCAAAAGCATAAGCCATACCACAGAGTTGCCAGGCTTAAAGCATCAATAGGTCATGAGCCACAATGGTGGTAGAGGGATAAGTAAACTGCTTAGGGAAGGCAGCCAGGAAAAGGGGTCAAGGCAGCTGCAAGTCACTTGTGGCTAACACAGCAGCTAGGTACAGGGCATGGAGGCCTGTAGAGGAACATGGGCAGGTGCCACAGCACCTAGCAAAGTAGATGAGTATAGTGGCAGGGGTCGCGGGACACAGAGTAGAGCCAGTTTTAGAACTTAAGTCAACTCTGAAGTCTACTGTCTGTCACTGATTAGCTGTGTGACCTATGCCACTTATTATCCCTAAACCTGTTTCCTTAGCTGTAAAATGGGCATAATATTATCCGCTTCATAGGAATATGATAAGAATCAAGAGAAATGACATCTAAAATACATTTAGCATTATGCTTAGTGTATAGTTAACATTCAATAAATAGTAGTTTCTATCATAGCAAGTATGTATTAAATACTTGTTGATATGAAATATTGCCCATTTCTTTCCAAAGTGAAGTTAAAGAATTTGAGTTACTTGTTTAGCCTATCACCAATTTCAGACCTTACAATTTCCTTTTATTTCCAACCTCTATAATATGTCAGTATTTTCTCACCATAGTTTGAATTCACACCATGGAAATGTGAATTTTGTCCTGAAATCCACTTGCTATTCACTAAAGCCATCACCTCCAGAGGAATCGTCTTTCTTTTAGCTCTGCCTTTTGTCCCATCTGAATTAAGTTTTCATTCTGGACTATCGTAAATCCATCAGTGCCTGACTTTTTCCTTTGTGGTGGTGAATACCTAAGTCTGACTATGAATCCATGTCCTGCTGTAATGATTTCAAATGCATTCCAGGTTACAGGGTTATCCCTGTTAAAGGCATTTTTGTAAGTGTCTGGTGTCTTGCCAGGAGAAGGTCTGTGGTCCAGATGCCAAAACACATGACAGCAGGCATCAGACTGAAAACCAGTGATGAGACTGTCTGCTGCCAGACTGGCAGCTTTGTCAGTGACAGTGGCACTGGACAGATTGGAACTTGACACTGGACAGGATAAAAAACTGGGGCTGTATATCATGACAAGCACTGAATGCACCTGAGAAAGCCTTCTCATTCATTGAGGAGAGAAAGGTCCATCCCAGCAGGGAAGCAGCTGTGCTGGGAAAAGCACTGGGAGTATACACACCATCCCCAAACACTGCAGCCAGTCACCCCGTGGAGATGACCTCTAGGGGGAACATCTTCCCACCCAACACATTCTGTCACTCCAAGGGACTTACCATTTTACTCTCCTCCCATCCTCAGTTTCTCTCCACTACAACACATGCTAAGATGAGCATTCTTCACCAGCCATCTTCCCGTGAGGGCAAACATGTTCTTCTGTTCATGCATTCATTCATTCATTTATTCACTCAATGAAAATGTAGTAAGTGCTTAGGAGGCACTAAGGATACCAGATCAGATTGATGACAAATTTAGAATAAAGGAGACCAGGGGTGACAGAGTTTAACCTCTACACAGTACAAACTCTGCTCCACCCCTGTATTATATGACTTTTGAAAAGAGAACTTTTGGAGAAAAACCCCTTACTTCAGATGTTAAGTCAGTAATGGCAGACATGTAGGTACTGCTGCATAGACAACTGGGGCCCTTCCTGGTCCTCAAATCACACCATTTATGTAGCTGGCTATTGAGTCTAGAGAAAGACTGGGCCTCTCTCAGCTTTCACAATGTACAAAACAGCTACATGGAAATCCCAATGCCTGAAATGAACTCTTGTTAGTATCCATTTATGTTCAACCGTTCAACACCCACCCCCAACCATGGAGTCAGTGTCTCATGACTCCATTTCCCATTTGGTGAAATGGGGATGCCGTCACATGCAAGAATGGCAGCCACTGGGGAGGGAGGAAACACTGCTATTTGCATTATCTTGTGGATTCATTTCCAACTGTTAGTTTTTTTTATATGTTTGAAATAGTCAGACAATAATAATAAGATGGGATGTGATGACTAAAATTCTCCAACTTAGCAAGATTCACTTTGCAAAATCATCACAGAGCCTCTGAATCACTGCCTAGCAGAGTAGAACAACATCTGGCAAACAAGTGGTGATGTATTATAATGTTTTTAGCACCATATGGCAACATGTCTTCAAAGTCGTCTGCAGGTTGAAATGAAAAACCCACTCTATAACTACCTCAGGAAAATGGGGGAGGGGCAGGGAATCAAGGGGTACATTGGAATAATACTACATGGGTACCAAGAGCATATAGTGTTAATATTAAAGCAAATGTTAAAATAGCAAGACATTACTTAGAAGCTCAAAAACAAGTTGCCCAAAACCTTAAATGTCATCAAGTGTAACAAAAACCAAAGACCCATCTATTGAACTACAAGATTATATTATTCAGGCCCAATTAAAAGTGATAAAATTTGCTGTGATCAGCCTTAATTATGATTCTTACCCTTCAATAGGAGAAACAAAATCAGAATCCAGTGTCAAATAGAACCTTAAATGTTAGATGAGTTTATTTTTTTCTTGTTTTTGTTAAATAAATAGATACAGCCATTCTAATATTTTCTTTTCTTATGATAATAAATTGTTTTGCCCACCCTGTGGGGTGGAGAGCACAGACTGAACTATTGGACAAATCTCTCTGTTCCAGCTTCTCCCTAGTCCTTTCCCTGCACCCTACTGTCTTCCTATGCATAGTTCTGGTCATCATGATCTCAATGCAACCAGTGGTGTCCCATATCACACCAGCTCAGGAGGGCAGGACGAGCAGGGGAAAAAGGGACATGAAACAATGACTAAATAGTAGAACTACTATTAGTAGAACTACCCAGCTTCCTTAAATTCCTCCCTAAAGTTTCCAAAAGTCCTCAGAGGTGACCTACATGTACTTTCACATTTTCCCTTCAGCAACCTGCTGCCTTCTACCATTTTCCTCCCCTTTTAGGCATGGCCATTTGATAAATGCCTACTGCAATGATGCCTACTGCAGAACCTAGCTATGTCCATTACAAAGGTGCTGAAGTATCATGTCATTTTCCTTGTTTCAAATGTGGTGTCTGTAATCACTGGCTCTGATCACTGAGTCAATAGGCTTCAATAGCCTTCATGGCCATGTTCCCTGTCAATCTCTTCCATGATTCACAATTTGTGGTTGGTCCCTTGTGCTCACCACACCTTGTGAATTTTCTCTTCTGTCACATGATTCTCTGGTCTCAGGCATTACTCTTTGGGATTGTATTACCAGAAAATACAATTGATCAGTATTTTTTCACCCTTACCCTGGCCCAATGTCCTTAAACCAAGCATAAAATGATAAACCTAAAAGTAATAAAAAGTCATAATTTATGTAACGTGAGATTTTTCAGGTACTCTGTTAAGTACTAACTATACATTATGCCAATCATTATCTCAATCACTTAGAGAAGTTGCACAGCTTATAAGAGCTAAGAAAGTCAGGATTCAATCCCAAGTCTGACTTCAGAGTTTTATCCACTACACATAGTACCATTAATTTCTCCACTTTTTTTTTTTTTTTCCTTTAGAACATGTTTGTTTCCAAGAAAATCTTTAGGAGCTCATGGAAATAGATTTCAGAAATCAAAACATGGTGAGAACACATACTGAATTCTGGATGAACAGCACAATTCAGTTTCTCAAGCTGAGATCTGATTGAACGGGAATAATGCCTTGTACTTTTACTGTTAGCTCTATTCTTCTGAGCGTTTTGTTCTCTTTAAGACCTCCAATATCTCCCCTGTACCTATTGGCAATCAAAATAGACCCCAAATATAGGTTTTCGGGCTTTATTTCCACCAGTTCCCTACATGTAGCCTCTGCTGCTGCCAGAATAGACTCTGCTATTCCCCTCTCCATAACACCCCATACCTCTGTGCTCCTGATTATTCCTTCTTGCTAGCATGCCCCCTGCTGTACTACCAATCCCAAATCCCACTTGCCACGAATGTGATCTCTTCTGGACTCTCTAATGTGTGAGGGTCCCCCCTCTTTCACCTTTTTTTTTTTTTTTTTTTTTTTTTTGAGACGGAGTCTTACTCTGTCGCCCAGGCTGGAGTACAGTAGCGCGATCTCGGTTCACTGCAAGCTCCACCTCCTGGGTTTAGGCCATTCTCCTGCCTCAGCCTCCCGAGTAGCTGGGACTACAGGTGTCCGCCACCATGCCCAGCTAATTTCTTGTATTTTTAATAGAGACGGAGTTTCACTGTTAGCCAGGATGGTCTCGATCTCTCGACTTCATGATCTGCCCACCTCGGCCTTCCAAAGTGCTGGGATTATAGGCATGAACCACCGCGCCCAGTCCCCTCTTTCACTTTTATAGGATGTTGTGTGTCCCCTTGGGTGGGTGATAATTCGGAATTTCTGGTTATTGTGGTTATTTGAATACTTGTCTTATCATATCCACCATTTAGATTGTAAATTTCCTCTAGAAAAGGACTCAGCCTTACATCCTTATGCCCCTTCCAGTACCTAAGAGAGTGCTCTTTTCCCAGAGTGGACACTTAATAGCTATTTGTTGAATTAAAATTAATTTGTGTTCATTCATAAACAGGTTATATTTATAATTAAACACAATACATTCCTTTTCCACTTGGGAGTTCCCATATTTTCCCTAGAAACAAGGGCACTTTGAAGTCATTCAGTGCTTTTAATTTACTTTTCCCTTAATGGAGTTTGCTTCCCATTTGGTTCAATCTAGTCTTTAGAAGTCTACTTCCTGATAGATTTATAGCCTCGAAAAACTTTTTTTTGTACTGTAAAAGTCCCTTTGATTATTTATTGCGGATGATTCATCTCAAGGGCATTTATATTGTATTTTTATCAAAAGAAAATGTCCTATTACATTTCAGCCTAAATATCTTGTTTTCTTCAAGCTCCAAATGATTTTTTATGTATATTGTATATTTGGGAAAATTAAAGTTTTTTATATAAACTCTGTCTCAAAAACAAAAATATTTGGCATGATTATTTCATAAGGCCAGCACATCCAAATTGTTTCTGCCTAGTTTTGGCTTTCTGTGCTATGTCCAGTAGCAGCAGTGTGGCTCACAGCCCAGAAGGGTTACTTAGGAGCTGCCTGGCAGACTCCTGCTCTTAGCCTTATATGGACCTCAGCCTTATGTGGTCCATTGGTTATTCTGATGAGAGCTGTTAGTTTGCCAGTACATAGAGTTTAGAGAAAGACTATATGGAGAAAAGTACAGTCTTCCAAAACCATATTGCCAGACTTTGTGTTTTTAATACATTTTTATTTTATTTACATGTTAATGTATGCATATGATAAATTATCTATATCAAACCCTGCATAGAGAAAAATGTGCTCCTTTCCCACTTACATCCTAGCCCTGCAGTCCAGAGGCAACCACTGTTAGTGTTCTTTCTATATTCTAGACTAAGGGTTTAAAGAGGAACCAGAGAAATTATAATGAGACACAATAACAGTCAACCAACAGTTGCACACTAAGTACCTCCTATCCTCTGGGTACTATGATAGGTGCTTCTGCTAGGCCCCTTCCTGCTTCACAAGGTTTATAGCTCAGGGGAAAACACTAAGCAGGGTGTTAGAACACAGTGCTGTAATTGTAGAAATGCCAGGTGCTAAGGGAAATCGCAGACTACCCAGAGGTGGTAAAATCCTTTATGAGGGCTCCAGAAGGCAGAGTTTTGTCAAGCAGAGAGAAAGGAAATAGTGATCCTCAAGAATAGCTCTGCAAAGTCAGGAGGTGAGAGAGAATGCCTGGCAAGTTTCACACTGAAAAATGGTCAGTTTAGTTAAAATTTGTGTTTGAAGGAAGATGGGGGTGGGTAGCAGGGAGAAAGACTAGAAAGGAAAAGTAACTCAGTGATCTCCTTCTCACTATCCTTGCTATTGTATCATAAAAATAATACCGCACTTGAAATAAGAAACCCAAGTTTTAAATACTTGCCAATTACCTGAAAACTTCAGTTGCTTCATGTGTAAAGGAAGAGAAACCAAAAGCCATCTCAGAGAGTTATTGAAAAAATTAAAGTCAATTCTATAACTTATGCAAGGATGCCTAGAATAGTGTCAGGCAAATACAAATAGTGAAACCCAGCAAATGCTAAAAGAAAAAAGAAAAGAAAAGAAAAGAAAAGAAAAGAAAGGAAGGAAGGAAGGAAGGAAGGAAGGAAGGAAGGAAGGAAGGAAGGAAGGAAGGAAAGAAAGAAAGAAAGAAAGAAAGAAAGAAAGAAAGAAAGAAAGAAAGAAAGAGGAAAGAGAAAGAAAGAAGAAAGAAAGAAAGAAAAAAGAAAGAAAGAAAGAAAAAAGAAAAGAAAGAAAGAGAGAGAGAAAGAAAGAAAGGAAGAAAACTAATGTAGACCACTGGAATTTCTTCTGGCACAAATGCAACCTTCTGAACTGCCAGAACACTAATCAAGAGGGCGAATGGCCCTCCCAAAGCCCCATCCCATGTTCTCCTGCACTATCCTGGTCCCATCTTGAAGACTAGACTACTTGAAAGACTGTCCAAAGTATGCTGTAAGACAATACACTGTCTGCCTCCTAAGGTCTTATATTCTTTAAAATGCTACTGATTCAAACAAATGAATAAGTCTCTACAGTTCTGGAAACAAATTAAGCTCTTAGTCATTTATATGAATCACCTATTTTTCAGGCTTAAATTGTAAAACTGGCAAAGGAGTAACATTTTAAAAGATAATTTGCATTCTTGTTTACTTGCTTGCCTTTATAGTCACAAATAAACGAACTCCTAACAGAAAGGTTATTTGAAAATGGATCAACCTCAGAGTAACAAAGCACCAAAGTTCTTTAAATGGTAGTGCTTGATTTCGCATATTTTTTTTGAGAATTTCTACATAGCAACTGGTATTGTGCAGAAGACTGTAGAATCAGAGTTGTATATTTTTGCCCTCTAATTACTATTTAATTTGCACTTCAATGCTTGCAAAATGAGTGTGAAAAATAAAAATTAAGTAGCAATTAGAGGGTAAGAGACACAATTGTGTGATTTCTGACATTCAGAACAAAGTTTCAATAGTAAGGGAAATTAGCTATGACAGTTCAGGCATCTGACCCACTTTGGGCCTATGGCTGAAGCATTTGAAATGCCAGGAGCTATAGTCTTGAAAGAGTTGAAGAGATCAGACTTGACATTGGAATACATGAATCTATTGTCAAGTCCATAGGTTTTCCACTGACAGAACCGTATAAATCCTTTATAGAATTTTGTAGGCATTTTCTAAGCATACCAAGGAAAATGCAAACCTCGGCTTAATTAATTGTGCATGATCTGTAACATATCAAAAGTCACTAAGGAAGCAATGTTGGCCATGCTAGAGATAACAATCCATTCATTTCTTTGTTTATTCAATTCATGGACATTTCTTTCATACCTACTAAAAATCAACGGAAATACCAGCCCCTAAAGTTTCAAACATAATCAAGGCATGGTCTCTGCCTTCAGGGATTCATCATGTATTATACCAAGTGTTAAAGGAAATAATAATCATTACCAAAATAAGTTTGTTGTGTAAAGAAGGGGGGAGTTAAAATTTGACCTGTTCTAGATGTCAAATATACTCAGTACACTGTTGGTGAAGTGTACTGATAATTCTAACTGCCAATCTTACCAAAATTAAGACTATTGCCCACGTAAATTGATCAACAGGAAAGAAATAGCTGATGGAGGTGGGTTAACTAATGACTTGCAGATTCAGCCACAGATCCAATCTGAATTAGTCAAGGAAAAACTGCATTTGTTCTTTCGGAGACAGCGTCTGGAGTTTAGGACCCCATATTCAGGGGGATGTGGAATTGCTTCAGCTACAATTGTTTCAGCTACAACTCTTTTACTATCTGTAACCCCACGTTCAGCCCTTTATACATATATGGCCATGGCAGAGGTAGGCTGCTGCTGATTTTCGAAAGCTAAGATGAAAGTGGAGATGAGGAGCACCTGTGCTGGATAAACACAGCGCTGTTTAAAAAAGAAAAAGCCAGTATGACTGCAAGGACGTATGAAAGAGTTCAAGACTAATTAGCAGTGTATAGTCTTTTATCAGGCAGGTAGCTTAGAAATTGCCCAGATAGCTCATTTTAAGAATGAGGAAACTTAAACCAAGGAGAGAAAAATTAACGCTTTGCCCAAGGTCACATATTTCACAGCACAGATAAACTAGAACTAGGTCTTCTGATTCCTTGCTTAAAACACTTCACCTTCCATTATATCATATGCTTAAAGAATAGTGATGTTTAGCGATGATATATGTTAAAGCAACCTCTAAACATACAATGCTGAAAGCCACACATCTAGCAACAGAGAAATTCAAATAGATCGTTAAATGATGTGAGATAATGAAGTGAGATTACATAAAGAAAATTATTGTGTTTGTGATCAACCTTAAGAGACCTTTAAGCTGTATACTAGTGAAAGAGAGAGAAAAATTATTCTAGATGAAACCAGTTCAGTTCTACTCAGCAAGCATTTTACTGTGCACTTATTCCATGCCACGTAACATGCTGGGAGTTAGAAATACATAGTCAATTAAGACAAGATCTGAACCTTTAAATAATCTAGCAAGTAAATACACTATGGATGAAATATCTATTAGAAGGACGTGGGAGGAAAGACTATTCAGGGTATTCTGGAACTGTAAAGCAGGCATAGGTAAATCAGACACGGTATCAGAGAAGACTTCCTAGAGGTGATAAAGTTTGGACTAGGTTCTGAAAAACAAGTGCTCTTTAGCTGGGCAAGGAAGGTAAGAAGGGAATTACCAGCAGACATAAACTATGAAGGCACAAGCAGACAAATCCACTTATCACTGGGGAACTCCAAAAACCTCTACCTGTCTGCAGCCAAGTGTCTATGTGGAGTGAGGTTGGAACAGGGACCACAAACGTAGTGCTCTGTAAGTGTCGCAGAGATGGGCTCCAGGAGCAAATGGTAATTTATTTGCAAATCTTTCCTTACACATTTTTCTGTTTTCTATGATGCTTAAATGAGCTCAAGACCTAAAAAGGGATAATGTACAGTATGGAGAGGGAAAGATGGAGGGCAGAACCTGATGAGGTTTGGGTGCCAGTGTGCCAATTTTGAATTTAATTCTGAAAAGCATGAAAGCCACTGAAGCATTTGAAGCAGAGAAATGGCACGATCAGATTTGTGTTTTAGAAACATCAGCTTGGCAGAAGGGTGGAAGATGTATTGGCAGGAAAACAGACTGGAAACAGAGAATCTAATCAGAAAACTGTGACGGTAATCCAAGTTATCAGAATTTGGACCCAAAGTAAAATCATGGCAATGATATAAAGATGTGGGAGATAAACGCCACAGGACTTGATGGCCAAGGAAATGCAGAGTAGGAAGAAAAGGATGAAAGAGAGGAAAATGAATGTGTCCTGTCTAACTTAACAGGTTTTTTGTTTGAGTGACTGGGAGGATGGCATTGCCATTTAACTGTGAAATGGGAAGAACTTAACTTACCAGCATATAGATGCCACGGCAGTGGATGAAGCCTTCCAAGGAGCATTTTGGGTGAGAAGAGGACTAAATGGAACTTGAGGGAACTAGCTTTAAGAGACATAAAGGGGGCTGTGAAGAAAACTGAGAAGTAGAGTTGTTTAGAAAACCAGAAATAAATTATGGAAAACAAAGAGTACAGAAAAGTAGGAATCAGGAGAATGTGATATGAAAAGAAGAATAATCAGAATAGCTTAATTGAATCAAAGACCAGGTAAGGTATACATAATCCTTTCTTACAAAGGTAGAGTCCAGTTGAGAGAAGGACTTGAAGCCTGGGAGAAGAGTTGGTGTTTGAAATAGAAAGCGTTGTGGTGTTAGTGATTCAGTAGATTTTATTAGCAACAGTGATAACAATGTCTTTGTCTTGCGCTTCATACTATTTTCAAAGTGCTTTCACATTCATTAATGTTCTCATTTAGTACTCATCATCTCTTTGAGAGAGATAGGGCAGGACTAATTATTCTTACTTTACAGATAAGGAAACCAACTCCCAGAAAAGGCTGAGTGATTTGACCTCATATACATAGCAATTAAAGGCAGAGCTAGGACTAGAATTCTGATTTCCTATTTCTCCATCAGGGACTCTGTAATTTGTCATTCTGCCCAACTGGCACCTCGGAAGCTCAGCTGAATGCATGTGACTATCCTGGGCCCCAAGGAGGGCCACCTTCGTCTGCTAACTTCCTGAGTTCTCCATCGTGGGCAGAGTTTTGTGAAGCCATAGTCCTCACTTAGAATTTTGAGATAAACCCAGCAGAACCTCCCCACAATGCTGTGCCCTCCTCCAGCTGCACTGGATGCCCTCCAGGAGGCTTGGGTTTGCAGCCGCTGCTGCCGGTTTTCACATCCTGCCTAATGAGTGGCAGACAGCTACTAGACCAGACGTGTGGTGAGCAGGTCTGTTTTAGAGCTCGCTTCAGGCAGACTCACGATTCTGCCCAGTGCAATTAACAAGGTAAAAACAAAGCTCAGCTCTTCAGCACAATTCTGCATGGTCCAGTTACTCCAGCCTTGCCCTGTGGCCACTCTCAAGTTAACCTCTATGCTCTCAAATGCTGCTTGGTCAGAAAGACTGATAAGTGAAGAGCTAAGGGAAGGTTGTTACATGCATGAAAATCCTTTTTCACCACTATAAAACAAAATTACATAACTTGTTTAAAGTGTTAGAACTTTTGGAAGGAATCCAGAGCTCTGTATGTCAAGAGTTTAAACCTGGAGCAAAATGCGCTAAACTTTGCCTTCTCTATTTTGAAACCACAATGAAGTAACTCAAAATCTGGAAAAGAGTGCTCAAACATTCCGGTTTCTACCCTGTGTGACTCAGGGGCTAATAAATCTGGAGAACTAAATGGATTCCATTCCTGAATCTCCAATTAAACTTTTTAATGGCTCAAAACTACAAACAACAAGTCCAAGTCAATTTCAAATAACCAATAAAATACAACCAAACTTTAGCTACAAAGTAAATGAAAAATACACAAAAATATCAACTGGAAAGGCAATCTTAATTTATGTCCTGGTAACCAGAATCAGCCAGATAAGGAAAAGGTGGTATCTGGAGGGTGGCTCCATCGGACAAGGTGAGTGCATTTCCCCACACTCTGCCCCATCTTTGTTAATAGCTTCTTTATCAAAATCTCCTCAAACTATTTAATTTTAGGCTGCCACTTATTTCCTGTTAGAGTCCTAACTGGTATGGTAATTGGCATCAGGATTTTAGGAAACAGATGCAAAGTATGATATTTGGAAATTGGATTGCTTACATCATTGAGGAGCACATAGATAATCTCCAGTTGGGGGCAACTTGAACTTGAGCAATCCACAAAATTTGAGGCAACAATAGGACTCAAATTATCTCTAATGGTGCCATGAGATGAAAGTACCTTTGAGACATCAAATGGGTTATGGCCCTTAGTTGCTATAGTGATCGTAGAGATTATGCAGTACATAACTTTCTTTTATGGCCATAGAGAACCGAAAGAATAAACATAGAAAACAAGAAATAGAAAGCTATGCAATCTAGAATACAGCGAGAAAAATCATAAAGCCTTATAGCACCATAGCAGGATTCTTTCATCTCCTGTAGGTTGTCACAAAATAGCTAGTCTGCTATCTCAGGGCTTGATCATGAGGAGAGCAGGATAGCTTTTCAATTTAGAGCTGAACTCTACCATATCTCTTATGCACTTCTAGGGAAAAAATAAGACCCTGAGCAGATCCTAAATCTGCTTGAACAATTTTATTGGCAAAAGAGTCCCATCCCACCATGCAGGAACCAGACTTCCCCTGCTTGAAAGTAGTTCAATGACTTAAAGCTAGGACAGCGCTTCATCACTGACCCCAATTTTTCTAAAAGTCCCAACACAACATCTGTTAATACCTCTAGGTCCATACTTTAGAGTTAAATTTAATAGAGTTCAAACTGAGGAATGCACAGCCTTATTTGAGACAAGATAATCTATATACAGAAAGATTTATAGAACCATTCCATTCTGTATCACCATAAACCTGGAATTTATGTTGTGAGAGTGAGTTCTAAGTTCAAAAAGTAGAAGGCAGATTAAGGTCATGATTAGCCCAAATTCATTGAGATGAGTTTATTCACCTACTTTGGCTCAAATGCATGAGATTGACATTAATTCACTGCTAAGTGGTCTTACAGTTAATAAGATCAAAATTCCAGAACTTTTCTAGTATGCCATAGAGAAAAATGACATTAATCATGTTTTTTAAAATTTTCTATATTTTATGATGCTTTGACATCTTAATGCCTTGCAGACCCAAGGAGGAATTGCACTTCCCAGGTTAGTTAATTTCTAGAGAAAGCAAATAACTAGTCTATGAGCACACCTTTGATATGCAAACCACCCAATTTAGAGCCCATACTCCCAATCACTTTATTTATCAAATTCACACATCCAGCCAATATTCCCCCTGCTGTAAATCACCCCAAGGCTAGGTATCTGACCACGTGGGACCACCCCTATTGATCAGTGCCCCTTGAATTATTCAGACCACTTAATCCTAAACTTACTCAATGTACCTTCTCTACCTTGCTCATTTCCCCTGATGAAATCCACAATAAAGACTTGGGCCCCTGCTTCTGTCCCTTCTCTCCTTCTGCCTCCTGGATGACCTGAGTACTTTCCTCATATAATTTTGCATAGAACGGTGTTCCCCTTCTTTTGGGAATTGTGGATAATAAATTCTTTATTCAAAGCAGTTGTTTCCATATCTGTCATTTTGCCATACCGAATTAAAACAAAATCCTGGGTACATTTTAGAACAAAGACCCAAGTCTTGAAGAAAGAGGAGCAATAAAATGAATGAATTGTGTGTCAGTTCATCCACAATCTGTGTTTCACTGGAGAAACCAGAAAATACTTGTTTCCTATTACAAAATATACTGGAGTGGTGGCTGAGGGAGAATGGCAGTTTCCTTGAAGAGCTTTATGTAGCTGTCCTCTATAGTTTGGTTGAGATCGCTATATTAGCTGTTCCTTGACTTCAAGAGGAATAATGGGATGCTGGACTATTGGGCTAGTTTGTGGCACTTAACTCTCAGAGTAAAGGTAGGTGCAATTACTACAATAAGACATGAAAGAGTGGAAATCAGAGTGTTTTGACCTATAGGGATCCACGACAATGGTTGATCACAGGTTTCCTAGAAAATAGGAAAATAGGATATGCAGCGCATTATGATGCAACTTAAAGGTCTAGTGGACAAAAACCTAATTCAAATATCAGTAGTGAGAATTTACAGCCTTTAACACAACTTCCAGAACGAAGTAAGTCAGTTCACGTACCTGGGTCTATTCAACTAAGGGAACGCTGGATACTGTAATCATGAAGCAATGCCAATTACAGGTGTGCCTTGGAATGTGGAATTTTTAGTGAATAAATCCACACAGTCCTTGGATTTTGATATGCAACTTTTAACCTAACAAATGCTTTTCCCCCATTCCTATCAGTATTTTTTTAAACTAGAAAAAAATTGGTCTTTACTTAGCAGGGACAGCAGTACGTATTTGCTATCTTGTCTCAGGGATGTATCAGTTTTTTTTTGTTTCTTATCACATAGGTTTAAGGGAACTTTATAACCTTAATAACTCACAGAGCATCAAACTAGTCAAATACATCAGTTGCATACAGACATGATAAAGTGATACCATAAATATATATTTATTGACTTGGAAGGGACTTATCAATATATCAAGTAGAAAAGTATGTTATAAAACAGTTTCTATAATATGATAGCATTTTGTCACAAAATGCTTTTTTTAAAGTCTAGAAAGATATATACTAAAATGTTAATAAAATTTATTCAGGTATATTATGAGTGATTTTCTATTTTCCTTTATCCTTTATATTTTCTATTTTATCAAAATTTTATGACAGTATTTGACATTTATAATAATAACAATAAATAAATTCCAATTTGGTAAAAATAAAAGATCCACCTTCCAGAACCTGAGTTTAACATCTGAGAAAGACTTGCATCAAAGCTGAGCGTGCTGAACCTCTGGAAAAATCTACCAAGCTTTATATAATTTCCTTAATAGAATATCTAGACCTATAGCTAGAGCTAAAGCTGCATGTGATGACTAAGAAGATCCATCTCAGCCAGTTGGAGGTATGCAGGAGCAGGGAGGGAGGGAGGCATGATAAGTCCTTCCTTCAGATCTCCTAAGGTATGTAAATAGGACAGTATACCAGCAGGGTGAACAGAACCATGAGGAATTGAAAACTGAATGAAAAAAAGAAAAAAGGTAGATAAGCCTCCCTAATTTAGTGACTCTTGGCTATCATACAAATGAAAAATAAAATTATTTCAACCTGTATACATACCTCATTAAGATTAATTTCATTTTATTATGTGCCAGGAACAATACTATACACCAGATACAAAAAGGTGAATAAGATAGAAAAAAGGGACAAGTTCCTGCCTCCATGGAGTTCGTAATCTAGTGTAGACAGTCGGGCCAAAAGTGAGGTAGCTGTAAAAGACCTAAACAAAGAAGATTTATTGGGGTATTCGGGCTGATGTTTCAGAGAGAGGTAACATTCAGTCTGAGATCTGAAGAGTGAATAGGGAGAATTAAAAAAGAGAGGGAATAGGCCAGGCGCTGTGGATCACGCCTGTAATCCCAGCACTTTGGGAGGCCGAGGCAAGCGGATCACGAGGTCAGGAGATCCAGACGATCCTGGCTAACACAGTGAAATCCCGTCTCTACTAAAAAACACACACACACACACAGAAAAAAATTAGCCAGGTGTGGTGGCAGGCGCCTGTAGTCCCAGCTACTCAGGAGGTTGAGGCAGGAGAATGGCGTGAACCTGGGAGGCAGAGCTTGTGGTGAGCAGAGATTGCACCACTGCACTCTAGCTTGGGTGACAGAGTGAGACTCCATTTCAAAAAAAAAAAAAAAGAGAGAGAGAGGGAATAGAAGATGATGTTATAATGGAAAAGGAGGTGAGTCTTTTAAGTAGAAGAAATTTGTAGTTATCTAATAAAAGTCTTATTCTGGTATATTAGTTTTCTGTGTAAGTACTTATGCTTGAATATTTTTAGGGATAGTAAATGACCTCCTCTCAAGATTGGGCATCTCTAATTGTTTGAAAGTACCTTTTCAAGTGGAGGCCCACATTGCCTCTATAAATTCTATTCATTGATCTACTTCTTCACTTAAATGTGATACAGAAGGAGCAAACCTCTCTTCCACGTAATAACCCTTCCAACATTTGAAGCCCACTATCTGATCCTCTGCTTGCTGCTCCTCCAGCAGTTCTTCCTTTCTCTTGCTTCTTCATGATATAATTTCAAATTCTTTCAACATCCTAGTCATTCTTTGCCAGATATGCTATAAGATGCCAAGATCTTTAGTAAATATTAAAAAATAACAACCATAATAATTCAGTAAACATTTATTGATCTTCTTCAGGACAGGCAATTTTCTATGCTCAGGTAAATACATAGTAAATCAAATGGATAGAGTCCCTGACCTGGTGGAGCTTATACTCTAGTGGGAAAAGGGAGATTAGATAGATAAGTAGATAGTTAGATAGATGCAAAGATACATAGTACATAGTAAATAAACACAGATGCAGACACCACACACACACACACACACACACACACACACACACACACACCCCTCAGGATAGATCCCTATAAGCAAAATTCTTGGGCCAAAAGGTAAGCAGCTTCTTAGGGCTTTTGATACATCTTACCAAATTATCTTCTAGAATTTTTTTTCCAGTTTTATTTCCCACTGGCAATGTGTGTGATTTCTAATTTCCCCCTAACACAGCCTCCCAAAAATCATTTCAAAGTATTTCCAAATTTGGAGGTAAACATCTATATCTTGATTTGCAGCTTTTATTACTAGTGAGCCTAAACATTTTTGCATTCTGTGACTTGACTTATTTATGTCTTTTGCTCATTATTCTAAAAGTATTTTTCTTCATGTCAAATATTTGTAAATACTTTGCCATGTAATAAGGACATTAATCTTTTGCCTCTCCTATATGTTAAAAAGAGTTTGTCATCATTTCACAACTTTCTGAATGGTGTCTTTTTGTCAGGGAAGTGTTTTTAGGCTTTAGTTTCTTAGTAGTAAAATCCACTCATCATTTTCTTCACACTTTCTGGATGTGACTTTGATTATAAGTCTTGGAAAATTCTTCCCTATTGTGTCATATAAATCTCCATCTATGATGATTTCTGGTTCTTCTATGAATTTTAAAACCTAACAATATTTAACATTCTACAGTTTATTTTGATCCATGGAGTAAACTAGGGGTAATTATAGCTTTCTCTTAGAAAAAAATTAATAATATCAATAACTTTATGTTTTCATTTATTTAAAAATTCTATTAATCTGTCTATCATGTCATCTGAACAGATAACACATAAACCCAGATTTTAAAAAATGATTAGAAAATCCAGGCGCTTTGAGGTCCTGAATTGATTTTTAATAGGGTACAAACCTTGATGATTAGGACAATGTCATGTGGCAGAATTTCAAACTCATCTACCAGAGCCCAGAACGGTAAGTCAATTTGTACAGTGAAGGGAGGACTTGGCAAATTGGAGAGCTTATGTTTCATCTAACAGAGGCAGCCCCAAAGACATATGGAGTAAAGAGTGCCCAGCGTGGCCATTTTTTAGTATATATTTTTTAAAATCTCATTTATATATGACCCATTCAGAAGAAATAATCAATAGAATTTTAAAATAAATGGGTACATAATTTTGAGATGATTGGATTATATATATATTATATATATATATATCATATATGAGAAAAAATGGTGACACTAGGCACTTATTTCTTCATAGCTCTATTTAATTAGTAAAAATGCCAAAACTTCTGACAACAGCAGCAACATCTATAAAGCTAGAGAAGAGCATTTTAGGTCTCAGGTAGAACTGCTTGCTCCCATATAGAAGGGGATGCCCAAACTCAAGTAGCTTCTGAAGAGAAAGGAAGGAATCCACAGCTGCCGAAATGTCAAGCTGCTGAAAAATGCAGGTGTCTAATTTGATTCTACAAAATAAAGTGGGGAATATAACTAGATAAGAATTTCAAGTTGGAGTGTTTTCCCCTTATTTGTTCATGCGTTTTCCCTGTGGATGCACCAGGGGCTGCTGTGAAGTATTGTTTATTACCCCAGATACATAAGCAGCACACTTGATGCAGGCAATCATTTCCAAGTTATGGGGCAACTAAGAGAGACACAGAAGAAAGTTAAAATTTTTTTTTTTTTTTTTTTTTTTTTTTTTTTTTTAAGATGGGTCCTCGCTTCTGTCGCCGGGCTGGAGTGCAGTGGCCGGAATCTCAGCTCCACGGCAACTCTGCCTCCCCGGGTTTACAGGCCTTCTCCTCAGCCTCAGGCCTCCGAGTAGCTGGACTGACAGGCGCCCGGCCCACCTCGCCCGGGCTAGTTTTTTTATTTTTTGAGTGAGATGGGTTTCACCGTATTAGCCAGGATGGTCTCGATCTCCTTGACCCTCTGATCCGCCCCGTCTCGGCCTCCCAAAGTGCTGGGATTACAGGCTTGAGCCACCGCGCCCGGCGAAAGTTAAATTATAGTCTTCACAATGGTAATCAGCTATGAGGATTAAGGAAATAAATGAAAAAGCAAATGGAAAACCAGGCTCTATCTTCAGGATTGGCAAACTAGGCACCTCATGTGTTTGCTGAGCTAATAAGTGTCATCTGAACCTGGCAGGAGCCCATGCATACTCCCTTTAAGAATAAAATAAATGGCATCATAGGTGACAGATGTTTTAGCTGGATGCCTCCAAATAGCCCATTCTCATGAATTACAATTGAAAGCAGTTAATTATACAGTTGATGGTGGAGAGGAGGTTGTGGAAACAACCTTTACTCAAAATCCTTCTCTTTAACCTGCCAAACACATCAGCTATTGCACCATATAAAATGCATTATCCAGGAATCCTGTTAAAGGGGTGTGATGGTTAATTTTCTGGGTCAAAATAGAAGGTGCTTTTAGATTAAATTAACATTTAAATTTATGAACTTTTAATAAGCTTATTGCCCTCCATGTTGTGGGTGGGTAATATGGTTGGCTCTGTGTCCCCACCCAAATCTCATCTCGAATTGTAATCCCCACGTGTCAAGGGAGGAACCTGATGGGAGGTGACTGGATCGTGGGGATGGTTTCCTCAATGCTGTTCTTGTGATCGTGAATGTGTGATAGTGAGTTCTCACAAGATCTAATGGTTTATAAGTGTTTGGCAGTTCCTCCCTCATTCTCTCTCTCTCTCTCTTGCCACCAGGTAAGACATTTCTTGCTTTCTCTTCACTTTCTGCCATGACTGTAAGTTTTCTGAGGCCTCCTTATCTATGCAGAACTGTGAGTCAGTTACACCTTCCTTTATAAATTACCCAGTCTCAGGTAGTTCTTTATAGCAGTGTGAAAACAAACTAACACAGTAGGCCCCATGAAATCAATGGAAGGCCTGAATAGAACAAAAAGACTAGCTTCCAGAACCAGAAAGAATTCTGAAGCAAATTGCCTTTGGACTTCATCTGTACCATTGGCTCTTCTGGGTCTTCAACTGCCAGTCTTCAGATTGGAACACACATACACACACACACACACACACACTCACACACACACACATCCTATTGTTCCCATTTCTCTAGAGATCCCTGATTGATACAAAGGGCAAATTTTGTTAGGAAAGGAAAAAGAAGTCAGCATCACTCATTGCCAAATTAGTTATTCAGCTCCATAGACTCTGAAGGAATGATATACAAGATAAATGAGTTTATGGAGAAGGCAAAAATAAATAAAATAAAACACAATAAAATCAGTTCCCACCCAACGCAGACATCTGAGCATGTGAAGGGCACTGATAAACGATGGGCGTGGTCATTGAAAGGGAGAACATGGAAGAAAACAAAGACACCAAAGGCAAACTGTTTTGTATCATTTTTCCCAGAGCAAGGCCTCATGGTGGGAAATAAGAAGTTGAAATGCCTCAGAAATCACTTACTACTGCACGGTTCCAGGGCCCATCAGTAAGAGTGATGTGAGTCACAGACCAGAAAAGTCACAGATATTTGGTCTAAGTTAAAATGGGACCACTGGACAAGAACAAGACTGTTAAAGAAACTGAGGAGAGTGTCAGATATAAAATCTTCTATTTTAAAACATAGAAAAGAAAAATTAAGAAAGGAGCAACGATGGGCTCTTTGGTGATCTGAAGTGTGTTGAAATTAGAGGAAAAAAATGATTCTGTCATTTACCATTCATGTGACCATGGGCAAATTACTTCTCTCATCCATAAATGACAACAGGAAAATAATCCCTACACAAATAAATACTACAAAGTAGATAAACTTATCTAACACTAAAGAGTCTTAATAAACATCAGATTCCTTCCTTCTGATCCCAATATGAAAACAATTACTGTGGTATGTCCCTTCTGAAAATAGCTCTAATTTTGAACTCATTTTCTCCTAGTCTAAGAACAAGTTCATTTTGAACCTTTCTGCAATCAAACAATTGGTACATCATGCCCTTCCTAGGGTGAGTAACATGGTGTATCCCCAACCCCACAAACTTGACTATTTGCTACCAAAATGACTATCTGATAGAGATCCATTAATGAATATATATCACTGTTATCTTTCTAGTACCCTAGGTTCAAAGGCCCAAGAAGATTAACAGCACTCTCCTCACTTGTCTCTGATGTTTGTTTGGGTATTAAGCCCTACTAATCACTCCTACTATGTTGCCTGAATCTGCTCCCCTCCCCTTCATTCACAAACAAGGTCAGGCCTTCATTATATCTTGTCTTGACTGTGAGACTTATGCTCCCAAATAAACCTTTTGAGAGCATAGGTTAAATAACGTCACACTGCTGTGCAGTCTTCTCTGCTAAATGAAAATAATATAGTGCCTATCTCATGAGATTTTGTCTTTATTTTGTGTGTGTCTGTTTTTTGTTCTTTTGGTGAGGACTAATTGAGATATTATATATAAAATTACCTAAAGGATTTATTCACTCATAGCTGTCATCATTGTAATTATTTATATCATCATCATCATTATTACGAAACAAATATTAAAATAACTTAGCCTGTTATTTAATGACCTGTAAAAGTTAGTCCCACCCTGTCTTCTCAACTGGAAAACAGAAGTTTTCTGTTTGCATACCCACCCCTGGAACCAGCACTTAATAAAGATGTATAGAGAAGTTCCAGGTACCCTATTAATTCATGAAGAACACTGCCAGGTGTCAGATAGACCAGAAAGGAGGGTGCAGAAATGTCAATGTGTCTGTGCTCAGGCAAAGAACATCTACCTATTTCTGATTCCCATTTGTCAGTCTGATGGCACCAAAGTGCCATTGCTATTCTTGGGATGGGTCTGTAAGTGGATCAGAAGAAAAGGTGGGGCAGCCTTCAGAGAGCCTGAACTCTCCAAAGCCATGACACCCTGCCCATCTGAACAAGAAGTTAATTAAGGCAGGCCCTACACCTATAACAAGCTCCAGAGCCAGACTACCTGGTTTTGAGTCTGATTTCTGTGGCTCATTATTTGTGTGGCTCTGGAATATTATTTAACCTCACTGTGACTCAATTTCCTCATCTGTACAAGATCAGCAATAATAGAAACTATTTCACAGAGTTTTGTAAAAAATAAACAGCTTTGTATCACTAAAGATCGTAAAGGTAAGTGCCACACGATCAGAACTCACAGCTGTTAGTTGTTACTGAGAGTTTGATCAATGTCTAGAAGGGATTTTGCTGGATCCAAGGGCATGTGTAGTTAACATTTTAATGTATGCTGCTAAATTTACTACCATTCCTCCTCCAAATAATTGTACCAATTTATATCAACAGTCGACAAATGTATTCCCCACACCATTGGCAATCCTTAATGACAATCAACTCTTTTAATTGTGGTAAACCTGATAAGAAAAAATATAACTTTCTGTTTAATTACACACTTAAATTAGGACATGTTTGTATAGTCGTATTGGGTGTATACATGAATTGATGGCTTAAGTTACTTAGTTTTTTATCTACCAAAGTTCTTACTGTTAATTATGTTCTTGTTTCTACTACACGGAAGTGGATTTAATATCTCCCTCTTCTTTTGTACTTTTCCATCACTGCAGGTTGAGAAAAATGGTGAAAGGACATTCAGAGCATGCCTTCCAACTGTTTTCATGCTGATGGAACAAGAGAAGTCTACTGGTCCCGGTGACCTAAGGTCTAGATGCTAAACTCTCAGTAGCAATACAGTGTGCATTTTCCAGATCTGTTTTCCATACTTATGTCTCAAGAACAAAGCAAGGCAGTAGCTGAACAAGCCAGGAATTCCAGGTCTTTACCATCATGTCTTCTTCTGAAATATCAGTTATGTGTAACAACATGTTCTGTATGTGCCTGAGCAATGCATAGTGATGAAATAAATTAAATTTGCACAATTATTCATCCAGTCATCCATTGATTGATTTTGCTAGCTATATACTGAAATAACAGCACAGTGTTTGACATTGCTCAAGAAATGAAGCAAGTGTGTAAATACACTGCCTGCTCTCAAAGGAGATTATAACAACACAAAATGAAATGACCAGAATACATTCACTTCTCGTTTGCTTCTGACTTAGTCTCACTATTACCCTCCATGATGGTCCACTCTGAATCTTAGCCCTTGTACCTGTCTGAACTTTTAGACATGAGGGCTCCTCTGTTAGTGAGAGTAAAGCCCTTTTAAAAGAGACGTTGTGCGGCATTTGGCTAGCTTACTCTTCCACTCTGCTGTCATGTAAGGACTCCGTGTTCATTCCTTTTGCCCGTCCACCTTCAGTCATCACACAGCAAGGAGGCCCTCACCAGATGGCAGTGGCTTGATATTAGACTTTCCACTTCTAGAACCATAAGAAATACATTTCTACACTATAAATTACCCCATCTGTAGTATTCTGTCATAGCAGTATAAAAAAGACTGAGACAATGTCTCAACAATATCTTAGACGATTGCGTCCAAACTCAAATCTTTACCAGGTCCCACCCTGCCCCCAGTTTGACTGGCAGTCACTGCCTTGTACCTCAAGGGATCTTGCCACCATTCAGTCAGCAGCACAAACAAAGCAGCAGTTGTCAGCTTTGATTTTCCTCTCCCTCGGCCCCATATCCACTCCACCATCAAATTCACCCTTTGAATCACATTCAAATAGACATCCCTCTCTCCATCTTTGCCACCATTACCCTGTGTTTCAACCTCCTCTCTTATCCCTTAGCTTCTCTCATTTTTATAGCATTCTAGTTTGTATGTCTGCCCCAATTTAGGTTTCTCTCTGATATACTTTCCATAAGAAAGTCAGAATTACCTTTTCAAAAGGCAAATCATTCCTATCTACGCATAAAAATGTCTACAGCTACCCATTGCTCTTGGGATAAAGAGAAAACTAAAAGTGGACTTCTAGACAGCATGGTTCATCCTACACACTTAGCCTTGGGCCCACATTCTTTATAAGTGCCCTTTACTTGGGGTACCGTCCAAAGAGGTCTTCTTTCAATCCGTCACGTTCCCTACAACCTCTCTCTGCAAGGGCCCTCTACAGTGTTGTCACCTCCCTCCCTCATCCTACCTCCCTCTGATGGGCTCTATAGCTCTCTGTTTATACTTGTCATTCTTGTGCTTTTTAATTTGTATATTGGACTATAAGATTGTCCATCTCCCTAAGTGTATTAGTCCATTCTCGCACTTCTATAAAGAAATACCTGAGATTGGGTAATTTATCAAGAAAAGAGGTTTAATTGGTTGATGGTTCTGCAGGCTGTACAGGAAGCATGGAGCCAACTGCTCAGCTTCTGGGGAGGCCTCAGGAAACTCTCAATCATGGTGGAAAAGGAAGGGGAAGCAGGCATGTCTTACATGGCTGGAGTAGGAGAAAGAGAGAAGTTGGGGAGGAAATACACACTTCTAAACAATCAGATCTCAGGAGAACTTAGCACCAAGGAGATGGTGCCAAACCATTCATGAGAAATCACCCCATGATCCAATCACCTCCCACCAGGCCCCACCTTAAACACTGGGAATTACAATTGAATGAGAGATTTGGGTGGAGACGTAGATCCAAACCATATCACTAAGTAAGTTTCGTTATAGTAGGGACCATTCGCTTTTCATTCCTTGTTGTACACCCAGTGCCTAGCCCATAGTAGGTGCTCAGAAAATGCTGCTAGAGAAACAAATGAATAAGTGAATGAGGAAATCATAAAAATGAGATAATTCTTAAATATACTGTGTCCTTTTCTGTTATTTGTTAAACTAAATGTGCTAATATAATGGGAATTTCTGTTTCTCTTCAATGTTTCCCTTAGAAAATCTACAGCATTTCTTAATCTGTGTTTGTAACTTTTATCCCATGTTAATGCATAAGTACTGTCTGTTTTGTTTCAAAGTAAAGGAATAAAGGTGAATATAAGAAATGTAAAAGACCACCCAAATACAGTACTCAGAGTATTAGTGGCATTTTGATATGTATTTTCTTTTGTCTGTGTGTTTTAAGCAAAAAGTGGAGATATGCTATTCATTTTTTTGTAATCTGCTTGTTTTTTCTATTTATCAGGAACATCTATTTTTTCCACCTTAATAGACAGTTCCTACAACACAGTCACATCATTTAGTGACTACCTTGTGTTGTTTTACTTGGATATATCATAATTTGTTTCTAGAATATTGGAATATTTTTTCTCCCTGGCAATTACAAAAATTTCTGCTGACAATCTTTGAAGATATATCTTTATGAACATACTTAATGATTTTTCGGAATAAATTGTTATATTTGGAAATGCTGGGTCAAAGCTTGTACAAAATTTTAAAGTAGAAATTAGCCAGGCATCATGGCACGTGCCTGTAGTCCCAGCTACTCAGGAAGCTGAGGCAGGAGAATTGCTTGAACCCAGAGGTGGAGGTTGCAGTGAGCTGAGATTGCGCCACCGCACTCCCGTCTGGGTGACAGAGCGAGACTGTGACTAAAAAAAAAAAAAAAAAAAAAAAAAATTAAAGCATTTGGCATGCGCTGCCAAATTGCCTTTCAGAAAGGTTGTACCAATTTATGTCTCTGCTGAGATAGGTGTGAATGCCTGCTTTCTTGCCCCTTTGGCAATAGTAGTTATCATTTGTGTTTTAAATCTTTGCCAATTTGACAGATAAGTAAGTATTGCCTTCATGTTTAATTTTCATTTTTTGCTAACCTGTGGCTAAACATTTTCTCATAAGTTTATAAGCCATTTGCAATTTTTCTTTTGTGAGTTAAATTGATTCTCTCTTTTTTTTTTTTTTTTTTTTTTTTTTTTTTTTTTTTTTTTTTTTTTTTT
>NW_016814631.1:391860-399547 GCF_001698545.2 Rhinopithecus bieti
GATACAAGGTTGTAGTTAAAAATGCAGAATATTTTATGGAAGGTCTTTGAAGGTGAAGGGGATGTAAAGGTTTCTCTCCTGATATTCTCAGTGGTTTAGCCCTGGCTTTCACACTTGCTATGTCTGCTCATTTTAGTACCTTTCTAAACTTCACATCAACTTTCACTTCTTCTTAGCAATCTTACAAATAGTTAGTGCTTGCATTGTATTTACCTTCTTATGTTCCATGAGCTAAAAACACAAATTAAAAACTAGACAAAACTGAAAGATAATAAAACTTGCCAAACAAAATGTAACATTAACTCTAAAATTAACTCTGGGCAACCTTCAGGTTGCTAAGAGAATGCTGTGACCTGCTTCTGGGTCTTGACTATGCTACAGGTATAGATACCCTCATGTAAGTTTATCTGAATAACTAAGAAGCAACTGCATTTGTACTTTATCTTTTCCTTATCATGGGAAATATCTAATCTCTTAAGCGAATTGTTGGGTAACAGGACTCAGTTAGAGCCAAAAGTCCTGGGAATCCCCTGACAGCTTGTCCACAAAACCATCTGGCCCAACAGGGAAAATCAAAATAAATCCTCTCTGCCTTCATCATGAGCCCAGATTAGCAAAGAAGAAAAAATTTCCTTCTCAGGAAGACTTACCATTAAATTTAGTCACTGACTTTCAGACACCTTCACTGCACAAATAGGCTAAGACAGATTGTTCCCAGATCTTCTGAAAAAGAAAGTCAGATAAACTGTAACAAATTTGAAAAGGAGCCAAAATAATTAATAGAAACTGTTTCATTGCTGTCTTGTTTCTCTTCCTAATTAATATTTATGTGCACACATTCCAGAGACATTGCTGTTTGCTTAAGAATACACTATTGCAATATTGTTGGCTGCAGCTGTTTTTGCAATAAGAATTCATTGAGCAGCCTAAAATTGACAGATTAATACCCTGGTAATTAAATTTCCTAAATGAGAAGAACAATTTCTCTCCTCCTAAAAAGCCAACAAAATAAGTGTAGTGAGAACTAGGGGTGGAGAACCATTATAGATCCTTTAAAAAAAAAAAAAAAAAAAAAAAAAAAAAGGAGTTTTGGGGGTCAGAAAGATGTGTGAGATTTTTATCTTCAAAGACCTATAATAGGTTGAAGCTTCACCAGACTGAGGTCTCGTTTCTAGGGGCAGGAGAGGCAGGTGGTGCAGGTACCTATGAAAAGTCAAAGCCTTTTGCAGAAGGCAGTGTTTGTGTTGGTGGTAAGTGCTGAATGTCTTTACAATGACTTTGTTATGACAGCTTTACACTGATAAATTACAACCAGTGCAACCCCTAATCGGGAAATTTCATTCATGCCAATGGGTCACGTGAGCTTGTGCCTGTAGCAGGACAGTTTTAATGTAATGGCAAAGGATCCAGAAGGGTCAGGAGGGGCCACCCCTGGAGCATAATACCCCTAATTACAGCACAGTTAAATTGCATCTGAAAACCTCACCATTCCACCCCACCCCATCCTGTTCCCACCCTGCTATACATGTGGGAAATCCAGTGGTGGTTTGCAGTGAGAGTCTAAGAGTCACCCAGACTCTTCTCCAAACAAATAACCTCCCCAGATTTCTGCTGGCAGGCTAGATTTGGCTGCAATCATCAACCAAATTCCAACATTTTTATTACTTAACATTTGTGTAAAACTTCCTTTCTTCCAAGTGCTTTGCCGTCATTGAACAGTTATTAGCCAGCTTGCCACGGATGAGTGTGCAGTTCCTAAATTATACTCTGTGCCAAATAAAGCAGTAACTCTCTCTTTCCCTCTCTACCTCTTTCACTCAGCATCTCTCCTTCCTTTTCTCTCCCTCTATCCTTCTCTCCCTCTGCCCCTCTCCTCCTCTCTTCCCCTTTCTCCCTCTCTTCCCCTTACTCTCTCCTTTCCAGTCAACCCCATCAATCCAGTCAGGCTGTCAGTGAGGAAGCTCTTTATCTTGGCAAAGTTGGGCCTCCTAGAACCTCTGACTACCTCCATCCAACAGAACCACATCTCTTCAGCTGCTCCCTGATGCTACACAGTAAAGTCCGTTTTCATCACCAGGTCTGTCAGTCACATTAAATTGGTAAATCATTTCTCTTGTCAGATGTTTCAGCCTGGCCTCCCCTGCCCTTCCAGACACTGATAGTTGAGAACAAATAGTGTGTTAACCGCCTGTTTATTAATAAAACATTTGCCTCCCCTAATGCAAGCAGTAAGTAATTTGAAGTGACATTGCTGTTATGTTCACAGTTATTTCTCAGTACCGCTGAGAAATGCATATATTTATCTCTATTTTAGGAAGCCCAAATTTATACCTTCAGTTTTTCGTTAAAGGCACACATCTCCCCTTTGTAGTTTGTCTGCCTTTCTCAGCTGCCTGTTTTGGTTTGTGTAATGCTCACAGGTACCTGTCACTGGGAAGACTTGGGGAAAGCCAAAGAGAAACACTGTGCATTTTGAAATCCGGCCAAAAGCACTGCACCGTCTTTCACTCCCTGTTCAAATGCAATCTCTTAATCACATAAAGATGCCAAATCCTAGTCAAGGTATTTTTTTTTTTATGTACCCTCAATGATCCTTGATCTAATTTCACTCTTTGTCTAAAAATTGGTTTAGTACTGATTGTACTTGCTTGCAGCAGTACCTACTGACTCCAACCCCATCATCAATTCTCAGCATTCAGGCTGGTTTTAGCTATCTGTCATGCAACTCCTTTTTGTCTAGTCACCTCCTCCAGGTTTCTTTACCACCTTCAACTCAGGTAGGCCTAATCCAAGAAACAATTATTATTTTTTTCTACCAAATGTTCAGGCTTTCATTTTTCCCCCTTTCCTAGCTCATACTAACAGTTGAACTCAGAGAATATCCCTGCAGTATTCCACTGACTCCAATTAATTCACATGCATAAGAATCTTACTTTTGGCATCCTAACTAATTGCTCATACCCAGTTCCTACTTGAACTAGGCCAAAAAAATTAAAGTATCATAAAGAAAACCTCATCAGTGTTTTCTCTTTGCGTTTTTTAGCATACTTGAGCTTCTGAATGTGCTTTTCCCAGAAGGATTGCAGACCAAAGGGATCACCCTTAAAGCAGAGATCAGTTGCATCCATAATACTCCCGAAAGTACATGCATTAGTAATGCTGTCAACTAATTAGCCAGGGCTGTACAGCAAAAGCACATGTTGTTGCTTCAACTGCACACAGAATAAGCAACTCTGCTCCTCTGAGAAAACTGATTAACCTTTATCTCCCAATTTAAAAGTCTAGAATGATGTTACAAACAATTACTTCTCAAATCAATCATAATTAGTCCATTTGTGTGGTAGTAAAACAACACCTCCAAATTCTGATATTTTCGATATTTACTAACTTTTCAAAATATTTATTGAATATTCACCATTTGTCTGGAATGGATTAGACACTGGTCTTGTCATAAAATTGATTAAGCAAAGCTAGTAAGTAGCTTAGAGCAATAGGTTTACATAAGGAGGATCAAAAGGAGGGGTGACAGTAAGAATAATGTCCCCTGCACATCCATGTCTTCATTTCGGGACTAGGGCTTGTTTTTTTTTTTTCTATGAAAATGAAAATGATTGAATAGAGGTGAACACACAGCAAGTGCACACAGAGTGAGACATGGTTATCATAGAACACGTTGTGAGTGAATAAAAAATTCACACCTCTTCCACCCTTCACTCAGTATCAGAAGGCTCCAGGCTACCTCGTCCTCGGCCCACTCCTCAAAATCTCCCTCCTCCTTGCCCATAGCATCCTGATATTGTTGGGACTCAGACATCAGGTTCTTCATGTTGGTCACAGCCTCAGTCAACTCCATCTCATCCATGCCCTCACCCATGTACCAGTGCGAGAAGGCCTTGCACCTGAACATGGCTGTGAACTGCTCTAAGATACACCTGAACAGCACCTGGAAGCCTATGTTGTTGCCGACGAAGGTGGCAGACATTTTTAGCGCCCCAAAGTTGGATGTCACGGACAGCTGTTTTCACATTGTGGAGGGTAGGAATGTCCCAGCGAACATGTTATTTTATATAGCAAAAGAGACTTTGCAAATGTGATTTACAACCTAGAGATGTGGAGATTGTCCTGGATCCAATCCACTTATATGGGTCCTTAAAAACCAAGAACCTTTCCAAACTATGGTGACAAAGAGACGTGCTGATAGAAGCAGGGTCAGCGAGATGCTGTGTTAATAGCTTTGAAGATTTGAAAAGAGGCTAAAGTCAAGTAATGCAGGTTGTCTCTAGAAGCTGGAAAAGGCAAGACAATTAATTCTTATATAACCTTGAGAAAGGAATCATGCTCTGTGGATATCTCGATGTCAGCCCAGCAGGGCCCATGTTGCATTACTAACCTACATAACTATAAGATAATAAATTTTATTTTTATATCAGTTTGTGGTGATTTCTTATGGCAGCAATAGAAACTAGTACAGGAGTTTGGGCTCGAAGTACAACTGTACCCCTCATTAGTTAATTTGAGCATGTTGTTTAAACTTTTCAGTTTCTTGGTTTCCTTATCTGCAAATCTGAGAGAATAATATCTGCTTTATAGTTCATGATGAGGAAAACTGGAAGGTGAAGCAGGTAAAGACTCTGGCACTATGCTAGAAGGTAATGGCTGTTTGGTGAATAGTTGCTGAACACATTGTAAATGCACGACTCTGAAAGCCATCTCTACCAAGTCATCAAAGGGTTTAATATAACATCTTGCTGAGTAGACTAAGAACCTCACCAAGTACAAGTCATCAGCAGAGATGTAAGAATACTGCAGAGATCGGAAAAGGGGAACCTCCCATGTGTCCAATAGAGATTATGCTTCAACATCCTGCCCGATTAAGTCCTGTAATAACTTTCCTCATTTACCTCTGTTGCTGGTGCCAGGTACACCATTACTCATTAGAACTTCCAGTCTATATTCAGCTGCATCCCTGAGCATGCACCATACTTAAAACATGTATCTAGCTATATTGTATTGCTGGTTTCTTTCCATTCACATTAATTATGACCAATAATGGAGATGCAACTGAAGCAGTGTTGCAGATAACCCCACAGTAATGAAAAAGTTCTAGATCTCCCAATGATCCATAAGCATCTTCCAAGATTGGTTAATCCTCTCACAGAGTAAGAGCAGGGATCTGGGTACATAAAAGTCTAACTGTGCTCACAGACTACTTGCTTCCAATTAACCACAGAGCTTTGGGGTTGGCAGAGATGTTAGAGATCACTGGGCTCAACCTCCCATGGGTAAGCAGGGAGCTTCACAACTGTTCAAGAGAGACTGGTGAATCTACAGGGTGCAAACTGGTGGTAAAATTTGCTATAGCTTTCCCTATAAGTAATTTGAGGAGTCATAGTTTAAACTTCACTAAGCTCATAACTTTTAGGTACCTGTGAATGTCAAATTTTGTTAGAGTTGCCCCAAATGGAATGTACTACTTGTAAAGAATAGGAAGTAGAACATTTAATCAAAAGAAAGATTAAGATAATGCAGAAAAGTGGCCAGGCATGGTGGCTTACACCTGTAATCCCAGCATTTTGGGAGGCTGGGGTTTGAGGACCTCCTCATGAAGTCAGGAGTTCAAGACCAGCCTGGCCAACATGGCAAAACCCCATCTCCACTAAAACCACAAAAAAATAGCTGGATGTGTTGGTACATGCCTGTAGACCCTGCTACACAGGAGGCTGAGGCAGGAAAATCACTTGAACCCAGGAGGCGGAGTGGTTGCAGTGAGTCGAGATCATACCACTGCACTCCAGCCTAGGTGACAGAGCAAGAATCTGGGGTAAAAAAAGAAAAGAGATAATGTAGAAAAGAATACTGAATGGATAAGACAATCAGACAAGATGATATCTTAGATAACTTCCAAAGCTAAAATTTGATGTGACACTGAATACATCTTCAGCCTTTTAGATTGCGTGCCTAGAAAAGACTCAATACAAAGAAGAGATGTAACCTAGTGAGATGTTTTCTTTCTTTCTTTCTTTCTTTTTCTTTTTTTTTTTTTTTTTTGAGATGGAGTCTCACTCTTTCTGTTGCCCAAGCTGCAGTGCAGTCACGTGATCTTGGCTCACTGCAACCCCCATCTCCCAGGTTCAAGAGATTACCCTGCCTCAGCCTCCTGAGTGACTGGGACTCAGGTGCGCACCACCATGCCTGGCTAATTTTTTGTAATTTAGTAGAGACAGGGTTTCACCATTGTTGGCCAGGATGACCTCAATCTCCTGACCTTGTGATCCACCCGCCTTGGCTTCCCAAAGTGCTGGGATTACAGACATGAACCACCACACCCGGCCAAGATGTTTTCTTAGGAACAATATACAACTTTAAGCAGTCTTTGTCATTATCTGTCAGTTTAACATTAACTTCCAGAAGTAAAAATGTGACTAGAGTCCGGATACTTTAGTGCATAAAAGAGTTCTAGTGAAAAAATGTTTATTTTAAGCTCCATTGGAAAAAGAGGGAAATAATCAATATTGATCAAACAAAGAAGTACATACCTGATGGAGAAAACCCATCAAAGAAGCTGGAAATAGATTGTTTAAGGAAGAATGCACCAAGTTTCCTTTAATAAAGTGGCATTAATTATGCAGCTGAAGTGCATCCAACACGCACCTTCTATTTATCTTTACAAACTGTCTTCTATGATCTTCACAAAAGAACGTCTCTGAATCTCCTCTTCCAACAGTGCCCATGTTCCCCGCACAGAAATAAAAGTCTATCATTCTATTCCTTTAGTCTCTTCTCCCCATCTTAACCTTTAATTCAAGCAATTCCCAATCTGGAGAATAATTTCTTTTTCCAAGTGGCAAGGTATTAGAAATCTTTATGACTTTACTTAAAGAACTTCATTTTTGAGATTAATATAAAACTATCTATAACTGAATTGAGTTCTCCTTAATTCTCTCTAGAGATGTTAAACTGTTAGTTCAAAGCAGCCTATGAATGAATTTTATTTAGTCAGTGTGCAAGTCAAGTTTCAAAACCAAGCACTTTTACTGCCTTTGTTTCTAGTAATCAGACCCTTGAATATGTCTATAGGTTTGTCTGAGTGATTTCCAGGCCACTATCTCGAAAACAATCTCCCTGCGCTCTTTGATGCATCTTCTCTCCTCCTCTTGACAGGCCACCATTGACTGTCTTTGCTGTCAGTAACTGCTTAGGGCTCACCTCTTTGATGTAAACACCCACCCTTGCTGGTTACTCTACTGCAACCACCAACTCTAGCCTCAGGAGAAAGGACAGAGCTGTTTCTTCTTCTTCTTCTTTTTTTTTCTTTTAGTTTTTTGAGAAAGAGTCTCACTCGGTTGTCCAGCCTGGAGTGCAGTGGTATGATCTTGGCTCACTGCAACCTCCACCTCCTGGGTTCAAGTGATTCTCCTGCCTCAGCCTCCTGAGTAGCTGGGACTACAGGCACCCACCACCATGCCCAGCTAATTTTTGTTTTTTATTAGAGACAGGGTTTCACCATATTGGCCAGGCTGGTCTCAAACTTCTGACCTAGTGATCCGCCTGCCTCAGCTGCCAAAAGTGCTGGGATTACAGGCGTGAGCCAATGTGCCTGCCTTTTTTTTTTTTTTTTTTTTTTTTTGGTTGTTCCAAATATAGAACATACCTTCCCCTTAATCTCTCACAACATAGGAAAACCATC
>NW_016814631.1:401084-402360 GCF_001698545.2 Rhinopithecus bieti
ATTTTTATGGTATTAGGTCTAACATTTAAGTCTCTAATCCATCTTGAATTAATTTTTGTATAAGGAGTAAGGAAAGGATCCAGTTTCAGCTTTCTACTTATGGCTAGCCAATTTTCCCAGCACCATTTATTAAATAGGGAATCCTTTCCCCATTTCTTGCATCATACTACTTTTATGAGGCTTAATTGATGATTCAGGGACAATGAAAGGAAAACAAGCAAGACAGAGAATAATTTATAGCAAACTGCATATGCCCAGGTAACTCCTGGTGTTCCTTTATCGGCTGTCTCCCTGTAGCCAAATGCAATTCCCCATTCTCACTTCCCAAAAGGCTCAAGTCATCTCTATGGCTCAGTACCTGAACCAAATTGTCTCTCAGCAGTAGGGAAAGGAAAAGATTTTCCCTTATTTTATCACAAAGCTTGCCCCCTAAGACATCAAGTCCTGTGTTAAAATTCACTACCTTCCAGAATGATTAAAATGGACAGTTAGCCCTTTGGAAACCCAAAGAGATAATGCAGTAATCTCAAATCTGACATTTACTGAGGCATTTGTTATCATGTTCAAATAATAAAGCCTTACTGGGGAATGAGGGTAGTGTTGTGCCAATATCAATCAAGTTTTTAAAATACTCTCCTCATTGCTGATTCAAAACCTTTGAACCTCTGATGTCATGCATACACAGGGTTATCTTGATACATGGGTAAAGATCCAAGGATGACTTCTGACCAGACTGGGTGTAGGAATCATGTTGGAGCCAGGATTCTGACAATGGAAGTATACTTTTTAATAACATTAAGAAAATACCAAATGGTTCAATTCTATCTACACAATTTCAGTCATGTGTTTTCATGCCAAAACTTTAAAATGAAACTGACATTCAGAAATTCTATGAATTATTAAACCAAAGACAAAGTACAAGGTAAACTTTTTGGTGATAAGGCTGAATAAGTTGGATTCTAAAAATCCAGCTGATTTTATAAGTCATTATTGAATAGTGTATATCAAAGCTAGAATGAGAAGGTGGAAAGGGAGTTAATATTTGATAAAAGCCAAGAACGAACATTTTTACATAAGCTATCCCATTTAATCATGACACACACCTGAAAGGTGGGTGCTGTTATTTCCATTTAATGAGTAAGAAAAATGAGATTCATAAAGACTATGCAACTTGGGCAATGTCATGCAGCTTGTAAGTGGAAAAGCTGGGATTTTATTAAATTCCCTCTGGCTGCAAGGCCCATGGTCTGTCTTTTTTTTTTTTTTTTTTTTTTTT
>NW_016814631.1:404283-430014 GCF_001698545.2 Rhinopithecus bieti
CATTTGTTTGAGTCCTCTTTAATTTCAATGAGCTATGGGTTGTATTTCTCCTTGAAGAGGACTTTGTCATCTCTTGTATGTTGGATTCCTAGGTATTTTATTCTCTTTGAAGCAATTGTGAATGGAAGTTCATTCATGATTTGGCTCTCTGTTTGTCTGTTACTGGTGTATAAGAATGCTTGTGATTTTTGCACATTAATTTTGTATCCTGAGACTTTGCTGAAGTTTCTTATCAGCTTAAGGAGATTTTGGGCTGAGACAATGGGGTTTTCTAAATATACAATCATGTCATCTGCAAACTGGGACAATTTGACTTCTTCTTTTCCTAACTGAATACCCTTTATAAAAATATCCTAACGAAAACCTAGTAAGACTTCAGATGAGAACTACAACAAGGGATAGCTAATTTAAACTTGCAAAAAAAACATTTTTTTTTTCCTTTGAAAAACCCGTATTGACAGGCAAGTTACAAGTAACTTAGGCTCCCATGTGACTTTGTCAATATGGGAAAGTCCACTGGTTCAACTGCTCAGAAGGAGATGGCCTAAAGGAACATGAGGGCTCTCTCCCCAAGAGCAGATGAATTAATTGCAAAATAAACATTAAAAAAAAATTTGATAAATCAACTCAGGTGAAAATAAGACCTATTACTTCCAGGCTTCCTGACAGTTAAGTGACTAGAATTTGTAGAGAATTATAAATACCTGATACTAGCTAAGAGCTCCTACTTTAGCTCATAAATCCTCTCAGTTCCCTAGTGGCAAAGGATATTTATTATCTGAATTTTACAAGTGAGGAATCTGTGTTTCAAAGAGGTTACACAGCTTGCAAGCAATGAAGCCAAGAATCAAATCTAAGTTTGTCTGATTCCACGTTCACTCAACTTTCCACAGTATCTTATAGAATCAGAAATTTCAAGCACCATTTAAAATTTGGTATGGCCAAGAACAGGAGCCGTGTAAATGTGTATCTGAGAGAAAAATTTACTAGCAAAGCTGAATGACCATTGGTGTGGCACCGAGTCAGTGTACCATGAATAGATTTTTCCAGGAGCATTTCAGGACAGGAAGGTTTACTGGCTTGCCAGTTAATGGACTCCAGAGTCATTTATCTTCTAGGAATGATGAGGAAAGTACCAATATGGGTAGTATGCTAAGAAACCAGAAGCAAAATGTTACATTAAAACTGGGGGGAAACCCCATGAGCCATAATAATGAAAACTAATAACTTGTAACTGCTGTTTGTTAAATATTTTTTTGCCCAAAGACTTATGGAAAAATATAAACTATATATAATATGAAGCAAGACATACTAAATTCAAAAAGAGCACAAAATTTGCTCTAAATTTATAAGCGGAGTAGACCACATCACCACCAGCAACACATAGACATACTGCGTAATGCCTTGGAAATCAGCTGCATAATCAAATACTACCTGATTTAATATTTTAAAATAAACAGACATTTTTCTTTTTTCAGGCATTGCTCTTCTAGAGATAACATATTCTTAAAAAGATGGGCCCTTCAAATAACTTGTCAGAAGATAAAACACCTTACAGTTGATTTAGAAACTGATTTGGATGTTCTGAAATGTATTTAGTTATATCTTTGAGCTAGTAGAAAAGGTAGAATAGAGTATATAAGGAAAAGACAAATAAAGCAAATTCTATACCAGTGCGTATTGAAGGATTATTTTAAACACCAAACAAGAGGGGAAAGAAAAAAAGTTAAATAGTTTATATAGACTCCCAGTTTTTAAGAAGTGAAACGATATTTCTTTTTTTAAAAAAAGTTCTTTTCTTAGCTATTCACAATGAGCTAATTCTCCTGTGATAGGTGACAACACGTATCAGCCATTTCCTGGCTCAATCATGATTGTGTATGTGAAAATCTTATCTGTCACAGAGTGAAGATGATTGTATAATCTGTAAACAAAAAAGAAAGAATGTGAATTTGAAAAAAGAAATCATATTGACTACAAAAAAATCAATTAGTAACAAATATTTTCAAGCACTATGTACTATGTACTCATATCTTTGAACTAATATTGAATCATCTACCCTGTAACTCTAGGTTCGCATGTAACAAAATGGAACATGAAGTACTTTTTCAATAACATTTATGCATATTCCTGTTATCAAAGATAGTATTTTCTTGAAGGATTCTTTCTTCCTGTGATAATGAATTAACTGTTACTGAACTGACCTTCACACCCTAAACAAACCAAAACTGGAGAGAATGTATAATGCTACTCCCTTCAGGCTCTGGTTAATCGACACCACAGCACAGCACTTACTGAAAGCAAATAGAAGAGGCACGCTCCATAATCTCCTGCTCTTTGCCTGAATACATAGAGTTTCCCAACCACAGTACAGAGAAATATTACCTTGCCCCTCACAACAGCCAGGGGGTGTACTGACTAAGGAGTCAAAGATCAGCATGCAGAACTCCTGAAGTATTGACACTTGGAAGTTGCAACACAGATTACCAGAGAGGAGAAACTTACACAATGAGAGACAACGGAATACCATTGGTGGACAAAGGAAGGAAATGCTATGGATCATTGGCCAAGGTCTAGGCTGCACATATGCAGAGTGAAATTCTGTAAGACTTATCAGAGTGACTGCCATAAGGTGGAGGTGTGAAGATATTTTAGGAAATGTTGAAATATTGGCCCAGTCAGAGTAGAAAGACATTAATACCCTGAACGTGCAGCTGAAACACCAGAATGGCAAAATCTCAGGGGTAAAAACTATGTCTTAGGATAAAGCCACTCCAGGCCTGCCCTTACATACTAACCAGAATCTCAATAGGATGAAGGAGAACTTCTAGTAATCAATTACTTGTCAGAACAAAACTTAAGGCTCTTTTAAGGAAGAAAACATAGTCTAAACATTCCCTGATGTATTGTCCATAATGTCCAGTATTAAATTTTTTTAAAAAAATTCTATATAGGATATAAATTCTATGCATAGAGCAAGAAAGTAATCCATAATCAGGAAAAATATCAAAGTAAAATTTAAGACACTGAAATACCCCAGATATTAGAATTAGCAGATAATGACTTTAAAGCAGCTATGACATAGATTAAATGACTTAAACAAAAATGATCTAAGTAAATCAATCTGATGGGTAATCTCATCTAGAAAACAGAAACTGGAAATTACTTCTTTAAAACCAAATAGAAATACAAACTCTGCAAATTATTCCTATGGTAAGAATGTTTGCATCCACACAAAGTTGATATGTTGACACATAATCCATAATGCAATGATTTTTAAGAGGTGGAGCCTTTGGGAAGTGATTAGGTCAAAAAAGCAGAGTGCACATGAAGAGGATTAGTGCCCTTATAAAAGAGACCCTGAGGGAGGCTATTTGCCCTTTTCATCATGCGAAGACATGCTAGAAGGCACCACCTATAAGGAATGGGTATTAACCATACACCAAATCTGCTGGCACCTTAATTTTGAACTTCCTAGCCCCTACACTGTGAGCAATAAGTTTGTGTTGTTTATAAATTAACCAATCTGAGGGTTTTTTTTTTATAGCAGCCTGAACAGATAAAGACAATTACAATGTCTAAAATTTTCAAATACTCAGTTTTTGTATTAATAAAATATTATGAATAGCAGTAGAAGGAACACTAAACTTTAAGATAGACCCACAGAAATTAACTTCTCTGATGAAAAAACAAAGAAACAGGATAGAAAAATGATAACCCCTTATTAACCTACAGTAAAACATCGAGAAGTCATTTTTCTGTTGTTGTTTTTGTTGTTGTTGTTGTTGTTGAGACAAAATCTCACTCTATTGCCCAGTCTGAGTGTAGTGGCATGATCTTGGCTCCCTGCAACTTCTGCTTCCCAGGTTCAAGTGATTCTCCTTCCTCAGCCTCCCAAGTAACTGGGGCGACAGGTGCATGCCAGCACACCTAGCTAATTTTTGTACTTTTTAGTAGAGACTGGGTTTTGCCATGTTGGCCAGGCTGGTCTCAAACTCCTTATCTCAAGTGATCCACCCGCCTCAGCCTCCCAAAGTTCCGGTATTACAGGTTTTAGCCGCTGTGCCTGACTAATAAGTTAAATATATATGTAATTAGAGTCCCATAATAAAAGGAAATAAAGAGGAAGAAAACCAATTTAAGGGAGTTGTCAAATTTTCCTACGTTTGGTGAAAATATCAACATATAGACCCCAAATATTTATCTAAGCTCAATCAAAATAAATAAAAAGGAAATAAAACGTATTCACATTATAGTCACACTGTGTATGACATCACAGCCATACTGCTAAAAATTAAAATCAAAGAGAAAATGTTTGGAAGCCCCCAGAAAAAAATGGAACATCACATACAAAAAAGTGACAACTGATTCCTCATTAGAAATAATGGAGTTGACCACTCAGTTTTCTAGACTCTGAGAAACAATAGCGAAGGGGAGACAAACATAAACATATAAAACAAATAAATGAGAAAGTTTTCTGATTCTTTGACCTGTAGCCTAATCCAAAAAAAAAAAAAAAAAAAAAAAAGAAATAATGGAGTTTCTAAGTCATGTAAATGGTATCTTTAAAGAACTGGAATGGTGAGGGAGGGAGGACAAAATAGAGGATTGTTCACACAGGATTATAAGCCCAGTGAAAATATCCCACAAAAGTAACAACAAAATTAAACCATTTTCAGATAAATGAGAGCTGAGAGGATGTGCTGCCAGAAATACTATTGGAGGGGGTAAAAAATGGCAGTAGGAGACAGGACTAAGGTGCAGTTCCTGCTTAGACAGACAGAACGGCATCTGGAGACTCATGCTGTGAACTTTTGCTACAAGAACCACCACAGGAGCATATCAGGAAAACTGAAAGAATTCACAGACCCTTTAAAAGAAGCAGCTTGCTGCTGCAAATGCCATGAGACAACTGCAAAACTGTGAGTTTCCAAAGTGCGAAAGAGGAAAAAGTCGGTCACCAAACACACATTTTTACTGGGGAACCTGAAAATCCAGATCACAGGAGAAGGAGTTAAACTTACCAAGAGCTGAAATGGATTTAGGGAGCCAAGCAAAAAATAAAAGTCAAAGAAGCAGTAGGCACTCCGATCCCTTAGCTTGAGCGCCAGGGAAGCTATCCCTGGCTTTATCCCACAGAGGACCTTGGGAGAAGGTATGGCAGTCAGAAGAATTGGGGAGGGACCACAAGGTGAAGGAAGCCCCTAGCTGATTTTGTAATAACTTTAACTGAGCACAAACGTTCCTGAACAGAATCAGTGGGGTGGGGGGTTAACGGGAAGTGCAGATAGGAACACAGGAACAGCAGCCAAAGGTGAGGACAGGTGAAGAGCCAAGGCCTGAGAGCCCTGTTTGCTTTCTCAGCAGTAAGACCTGTAGCCTGGGGCAAGATCTCAGCCCTGCTCACAGGTTGCCTGAATAAAAACTCAGTGTGGCTGTAGAGGCACAGAGGGAGTGAGACTGGCCTTGCTGGCGAAAGCTGGATGAGACCTGTCATGGCCAGCTTTCTTCCACTTCCCTGGTAACCTGTATGATGCAGCAGAAGCATTCATAATTCCCCTGGGAACATAACTCCATTGGCCTGAGAACCACCTTCCCATCGCCCATAGTGGCTATAGCAAGCCCCATCCAAGGATAGTCTGAAGTAAGACTCACCTAACCCTGCCCCCACCTGGTGATTTGTTTCTACTCTCCCTGGTAGCCAGAGACAAAAGACATCATCTTTTTGGAGCTCAATGACCCCACTCATCGCCTGAGAAACCTGAGTACTCATCCTGGCTAACCTAAGGCAAGATTATATCACACTTCTACTACCGCAGCTGGCATTCTCTTAAAATTGCCACCTCCTGACTGAGGGCCAACCAACTCAAGCCAAAACAACAACTCATAACAAAACAACCCTGGTCCAAAGAAGGAGAAAACAACAGCTAATTACCCTGCTAACAACATCCTAGCTAACCAGAGGTCCTGAGTCTGTCCACGTGACAACATCACTGCTAGCATAACCAGCATTCAAAAAAACCAGCACACTAAACAAAACTACAATGAAGGACTCCCACAGAGCCATCTTTACTCCCCTGCTACTGTCACTGGAGTAGGTGCTGGTATCCATGGTTGGAATACCTGAAGATGGATAATATCACAGGAGTCTTTGTAGACATTCCACAGCACCAGCCTGGAGCCTGGTATCCCCACTGGGTGGCTAGACACAAAGGGGCAATAACAGTCACTGCAGTTTGACTCTCAGGAAGCTCTTTCCATAAAAGAAGGGAGAAAGCACCACATCAAGGGAGCACCTCATGGGACAAGAGAATCTGAATAGCAGCCCTCAAGTTCCAGATCTTTCCACTGAAACAGTCTACTCAAATAAGAAGGACCCAGCAAAGTAATTCTGGTAAGATGACAAAACAAGGTTCTGTAACAACCCTGAAAGATCACATCAGCTCTCCAGCAATGGATCCAAACAGCACTCCTCCCCCTGCCACCAAAAAACAAACAAACAAACAAACAAACAAAACAAAACTGAATTTCCAGATTAGGAATTCAGAAGGTTGATTTTTAAGCTACTAAGAAGACAGAAGGGAAAGGTGAAAATCAACTTAAAAATAATTTAAAAAACAATACAGAATATGTGTGAAAAAGTCTCCAGAGGAATAGGTATCATAAAGAAAAGACAATCACAACTTCTGGAAATGAAAGACACACTTAGAAAAATGCAAAATACAATGGAAAGTTTCAACAATAGAATTGAACCAGTAGAATAAAGAACTTCAGAGTTTGAAGGGAAGTCTTTTGAATTAACCCAATCTGACAAAGAAAAGAGAAGAGCATTTTAAAAAAAACAAATAAAGCCTCCAAGAAATTTGAGAGTATGTTAAATGACCAAACCAAAGAATAACTGGTGTTCCTGAGGATGAAGAGAAATCTAAAGGCCTGGAAAACTTATTTGAGGGAATAATTGAGGAAAAATCCCCCAGTCTTGCTAGAAATCTAGACATCCAAATACAGAAAACTCAAAAAACACCCCAGAAATTTACCAAAAAATGATCTTCACCTAGGCACATAGTCATCAGTTTATCTAAAGTCAAGACAAAGGAAAGAATCTTAAGAGCTATAAGGCAAAAGCATCAGGTAACCTGTAAATGAAAACCTAGCAGATTAACGGGATATTTCTCAGCAGAAATCCTATAAGCCAGAAGAGACTGGGGTCCTATCTTTAGCCTCCTTAAACAAAATAATTATCAGCAAAACATTCTATATCCAGCAAAACTAAGCTTCACAAATGCAGGAGAGATAAAGTCTTTTTCAGATAAACAAATGCTGAGAGAATTTGCCACTACCAAGGCAGCACGGCAAGAAATGGCAAAAGGAGTCCTAATTCTTGAAACAAAACCTTGAAATACTCCAAATTGAACCTCCTTGAAGCATAAACCCCATAGGACCTATAAAACAATAACACAATGAAGTAAAAACCAAGATATTCAGGCAACAACTGGCATAAAGAATAGAATAGCACCTCAAATGTCAATACTAATGTTGAATGTAAATGGCCTAAATGTTCCACATAAAAAATGCACAAGGATAGAATGGATAAAAATCTACCAACCAAGTGTCTGCTGTCTTCAAGAGACTCACCTAACAGATAAGGACTCACATAAAAGTAAGTAAAGGGATAAAAAAAATGATATTCCATGCAAATGGAAACCAAAAGTGAGCAGGGGTAGCTTTTCTTATATCAAACAAAACAAACTTTAAAGCAACAACAGTTAAAAAAAGACAAAGAGGGACATTATACCATGATAAAAGGATTAGGCCAACAGGAAAATATCATAATCCTAAATATATATATGCACCCAACACTGGAGCTCCCAAATTTATAAAACAATTACTGCTAGACCTATGTAATGAGATAGCAACAAAATAATAGTGGGGGACTTCAATACTCCACTGACAGCACTGGACAAGCCATCAAGACAGAAAATCAGAAACAATGTACATAAACTATACTCTAGAATTAAACTATACTGTAGAACAAATGGACTTAACAGATATTTACAGAACTTTACACTCAATAATTGCAGAACATACATTCCATTTATCAGCACATGGAACATCCTCCAAGATAGACCATATGATAGGCCAAAAAACAAGTCTCAATAAATTTAAGAAGTTGAAAGTATATCAAGTACTCTCTCAGAACACAGTGGAATAAAATTGGAAATTACTTCCAAAAGGAATCCTCAAAACTGTACAAATACATGGTAATTAAATAACCTGCTCCTGAATGATCTTTGGTTCAACAATGAAATCAAGATTGAAACTAAAAAAATTATTTGAAGTGAATGATAATAGTGACACAACCTATCAAAACCTCTGAGATACAACAGAAGCAGTGCTAAGAGGAAAGTTCATAGCATTAAATGCCTGTATCAAGAAGCTTGAGAGAGCACAAATAGACAAGCTAAAGTTATACCTCAAGAAACCAGAGAAACAAGAACAAACCAGACATAAACCCAGCAAAAGAAAAGAAATAACAAAGATCACAGCAGAACTAAATGCAATCGAAATAAGCAATCAAAAAAATACAAAAGATAAATGAATCAAAAAGCTGGTTCTCTGAGAAAATAAATAAAGTCGATAAACCATGAGCAAGATTAACCAAGAAACGAGAGAAGATGAGAATAAGCTCAATTAGAAACAAAATGGAAGATATTATAAGTGATACCACAGAAATACAAAAGATCACCTTTATGCACACCAATTAGAAAACCTAGAGGAGATGGATGAATTCCTGGAAATATACAACCCTCTTGGATTAAATCAGGAAGAAACAGAAACTGTAAACAGACAAATAACAAGTATCAAGATTGAAACAGTAATAAAAAGATTTCCAACAAATAGAAGTCCAGGACCACATGAATTCAGAGCTAAATTCTATCAGACATTTAAATAATTGGTACCAATTTTACTAAAACAATTCCAAAAGATAGAGAAAGAGGGAATCCTCCCTAAATCATTCTATGTAGGGAGGACATAACAAACAAGGAAAGGAGACAAGGAAAAGACATAACAAAAAAAAGAAAACTGCAGACCAAGATCCTATCCCTGATGAAGATAGATGCAAAAATCCTCAACAAAATACTAGCTAATCAAATCCAACAGCATATCAAAAAGATCATACATAGTGATCAAATAGTTTTATATCAGAGATGCAGAGTAGTTTAACATACATAAGTCAATAAATGGGATACACCACATAAACAGAATTAAAAACAAAAAATCACATGCAGAAAAAGCACTTGACAAAATCCAGGACCCTTTTTTGACTAAAACCCTCAGGAAAACTGGCATAGAAGGGACATACCTTAAGGTAATAAAAGCCAGCTATCACAAACCTACAGTCAACATTAATACTGAATAAATATAAGTTGAAAGTATTTTTCCGGAGAATTGAACAAGACCAGGATGCCCACTTTTACCACTCCTCTTCAACACAGTACTGGAAGTTCTAGTCAGAGCAATCAGACAAGAAAAAGAAATAAAAGGCATCCAAATTGGTAATGAGGAAGTCATTTTACTGATGATCTGATCATATTCCTAGAAAACCCTAAAGACTTCCAAAAAGCTCCAAGGTCTGATAAAGGAGTCCAGTAAAGTTTCAGGATACAACATCAATGTACATGAATCAGTAGCACTGTTATACAGCAACAGCAACCAAGCTGAGAATCAAATCAAGAACTCACCCCCTTACACTACAGCTGCAAAAGAATAGAACATTTCGAAATATACCTAACCAAAGAGGTAAAATGTTTCTACAACGAATACTTCAAAACACTGTTGAAAGAAATCATAGATGACACAATGAAATGGAAAAACACCCCAATCTCATGAATAGGTAGAATCAATATTGTTATTATGAGCATATAGCCAAAAATAATCTATAAATTCAATGCAATTCCTATCAAAATATCATCAATATTACTTACAGAACTAGAAAAGAAATTCTAAAATTTATTTGAAACAAAAAAAGAACCTGCGTAGCCGAAGTAAGACTAAGCCAAAAGAACAAAACCAAATACATCACGTTATCTGACTTCAAACTATGCTATGAGACTATAGTTACCAAAGCATCATGGTATAAAAATAGGCACATTGACCAATGAAACAGAATTGAGAACCCAGAAATAAAGCCAAATACTTACAGCCAACTGATCTTTGATCTTACAGCAAACAAAAGATTAAGTGGAAAAGGACAGCCTACTCAACAAATTGTGCTAAGATAATTGGCAAACCACATGTAGAAGAATAAAACCAGATCCTCACCAGTCACCTTCTCCAAAATTCAATAAAAGATGGATCAAAAACTTAAATCTAGGACCCAAAACCATAAAAATTCTAGACGATAACATTGGAAAAACTCTTCTAGATATTGATTAGGCAAACAGTTCATGACCAAGAATCCAAAACCAAATGAAACAAAAACAAAGATAAACAGAAGGAAATAATTAAACTGAAAATCTTCTGCACAGCAAAAGAAATAATCAGCAGGGTAAACAGACAATCCACAGAGTGGGAGAAAATCTTCATAATCTATACATCCAACAAAGGAGTCATATCCAGAATCTACAAGGAACTCAAACAAATGAGCGAGAAAAAAAAAAATCCCATCAAAAGGTGGGCTAAGGACATGAATAGACAATTCTCAATAGAAGGTATACAAATGACCAACAAGATATGGAAAAATGCTCAGCATCACCAATTATCAGAGAAAAACAAATAATAACCATAACGCAATACCACTCCTGCAAGAATGGCCATAATTTAAAAGTCAAAAAATAATAGATGTTGGCATGGATGTGTTGAAAAGGGAATGCTTTTACACTGCTGTTGGGAATGTAAACTTATACAACCACTATGGAAAACAGTATGGAGATTTCCTAAATAACTAAAAGTAGATCTGTCATTTGATCCAGCAATCCCATCCCACTCCTGAGTATCTACAAAGGAAAAAAAAAGGCATTGTATGAAAAAGGCACTTGTACATGCATGTATATAACAGCACAATTCACAATTGAAAAATATGGAACCAGCCTAAGCGCCCATTAACCAATGAATGGATAAAGAAAATACGGTATATATACCCCATGGAATACTACTCAGCCATAGAAAGGAATGAATAATGGCATTTGCAGCATTAGACCATGGGAATAATGGACTCCTGGATGGAATTGAAGACCATTATTCTAAGTGAAACAATTCAGGAATAGAAAACCAAACATCGTGTGTTCTCACTTATAAGTGAGAGCTAAGCTATGAAGATGCAAAGGCATAAGAATGACATAATGGACTTTGGGGACTTGAGGGGAATAGTGAAAGGGCTGTGAGGAATAAAAGACTACACATTGGGTACAGTGTACACTGTTCTGGTGATGGGTACACTAAAATCTCATAAATCACACCTAAAGAACTTATCAATGTAACCAAACACTACCTGTTCCCCAAAACTATTGAAATAATAATAATATATAATAAAATCAATAAATAAGAAATGCTAAAGGAATTTCTGCCAGCTTAAACACTGTAAGATAAAAACAGACCTACATAAAGAAAGGATGCACTCAGAAAAGAATAAGTTGTGGCTAAATAAAAAGGATAGACTTTTAAAATTTTGATTTATTTGAAAAGCAAATGACTGAAACAAAAATAATATTACTATAATATGTACCTATTACATATAAAGAAATAAAATATATGAAAACAACAGCACAAAGAATAGGGTAAGTGGAATTGTACTACTGAAAGTTTTGTACATTTGTGAAATACAATTTTGGAAGGGTGAAGTGTAAAGTATTTCATTATTAATATTCTAAGAAGACTCTGATAATTTAAGACTGTGAATACCATATGGTAATCACTCGAGTAACCAATTAAAAGTGAATTTAGAAAGCGAGAAACAATAGAAATATCTGATGATAGGTGAATGGATAATTATTCTATTCAAACTATTCTAACAGGGAAACAGGAGAGGAACTAACATAACTAAATACATTTTTGTTTAAGAGGCCTCTACCCATTCCTACATGTAAGCTAGGGTAATTTTAGAGCACTGAGATAATATGCAAAAAGACAATCACATGGTTTTTAAAACTAACTCTGGGATTAAAGGGAAAGTATATAAACAACTGTTTTGTTAAATATTTATAGGAGCATTGTGACCTGACCAAGAAATTCCCAACCTCCTCAGACCCTTGCTCATGCCCAGATGTCTGCAGTCATGGGTTAGCTCTTGATCTCAACTCCTTTCTCTTCCCCCTGCCCTTAACGTAAAAATAGCCTAACATTTATATTTACTTAACGTGATACTTTAGGATGATAATCCACCATCATCTTGGTTTGCTGGCTTTCCAAATAAACCTGCTTTTCCTCCCAACAACTCTTGTCTCTCTGGAGCTTTGTTCTCAAGTGGCAAGCAGCCAAACCTAGATTGGGTTACACTATGATCTACTTACATAATTGAATACTAGTTAGAAATTGAAAATAAGTAAATTCCTGACACACAAACCATGATAGATAAAATCCACAGACATTATTCTGACCCAAAGAAAGTAAACACAAATTCTAAAAAGTCTGTGGTGATAGGAATTAAACCTGTGTTTTTGTGGGGTGAGGGGAGTATTTCAACTTCTTAGGGCACAAAGAGAATATTCAAAATATTTATAGGAGTGGTGTTTTATGGCATTATAGAACAGTTCTCAAAAGTTCATGGAAAATCGGTATTATAAAACATATGCATTAATTTTAATAATTTTGCACCAAAATGAACTCATAATAACTTATTATAACATGTCTGAACAGAATCTATCTAAAGGCACTAAGAAGACCAAGACACCAGTTTGAAAACAGCCCCTATCAAGTAACATGAATTCTGCTAAAATTGAAGCAAGAATGAACAGCAATATATAGTGAAGCTTGGACAGAAGATTGGTAAAATCACTGATGCTTTAAAAAAGATTTATGGGGACAAAATCCCCCTAAAAACCAGCACTTTACAAATGGATAATTCATTTTAAGAAGGGATAAAATGATATGAAAGACAAAGCCCACGGTGGCAAACCATCCACATCGGTTTGCAAAAACAAAAATTAATCTTATTCTTGCCCTAATTGGAGAAGACTGATGATTAACAGCAGAAACAATAGTGAACACCATAAACATCTGAATTGCTTCAACTTACACAATTCTAACAGAAAAATTACAGTTAAACAAACTTTCCATTCAATGGGTGCCAAAACTGTTGCATCTGGATCAGCTACCGAAAAGAGTAGAGCTCTTAATAAAATTTTTTAAAAAGTAGTATCAAGATCCTGCAGCATTCTTTGAAGAATTATATCAGGAGATAAAACATGGCTTTACCAGTACCATCCTAAAGACAAAACACAATAAAGCAATGGCTCCAAGACCTAAAATAGTCCAATCAAAGCAAAAGCCTAGTCTAGAGTGAAGGTCTTGGCAAGTTCTTTTGGTCTCTGGCAGTTCCTGTATTTTTTTTTTTTTTGTTTTTTTTTTTTTTTTTTTTTTTTTTTTAAGCTTAAAGCATTTTGCTTGTGAGCATTTTAGAGGGGCACAGCGAACAACAACATCGGGCTTAGATAAGAGTGTTTTGAAAACGGTAGCCCCAAAGTATTAGCAGAAAATGCTCCAGGAAAGTTTTACCAGAGTGTCATTTTCCTCTATGACAATGCTCCTGCTTATTCCTCTCATCAAACAAAGGAAATTTTGTACAAGTTTTAATGGGAAATCATTAGGATTCCACTTTACTGTCCTGATTTGGCTTTTCCTGAATTCTTTTATTTCTTAATCTTAAAACGTATTTAAAGGATTCTCATTTTCTTCAGTTAATAATGTAAAAACAAAAAATACTGCATTGACATGGTTGCATTCCTAGGACAGTTTTTTAAGGATGGACTCAATGACTGGTGTCACTGAGTACAAAAGTGTCTTGAACTTGGTGGAGTGTACATTACAAAGTAAAGTTTATATTTTTTATCTTTATTATTTAATTCAATTTCTCCATGAACTTTTTGAGGTCCCCTCTTAGACTTGCCAAAGCAGATTAAGTTACGCACCTAAAATCTTTGCATTTGACCATATATAAATTACATCTCAAAAAAGTTGATTTTTTAAGATAACACTTTTACATGTAAGAGAAATTAAAGAATCACACAGAAAATGGAAAATTACTCATAATTTCATCTCCCACAGATAATGATTTAAATTTTGATGTATGTATATTTTATACTCACTCTTTCCATAAATTTCTTATATAGCATTTTGTGGCCTTTTATGTTAAACTCTAGCAATGGTAAAAGTGTTTTGTGTAAAATGTTTTATTCCAGTATTTTTTAAATGATTACATAGTGTAAATATAGCTAGATTAAACATTCACACAGATGTACAAAATACTAAATATAGCAATAAACCTCAAAAGATTTTTTTATTTTATTGCAAATCTCTTTTATTGTTGAGCTTTCATGTTTACTGAGGATTAAGCTTTAAATTTTGCCAATTAAAAATATCACCATCCTGCTGTTTAAAACACTCACATCACAGTAATTTCTCTGTCTCAGGGTTTCATCTCGCTGCTCTTAAATTCTCCAATGATAATAGTCTTATGGCATTACATGGGGAAAAATGGGCCTTTCAATGTATTTTCAGGTCCTCACAGTATTCACTAGAATAGAGCTTAGCCTAACTGGTCACTGGTTGTTCTTCACCAGAATCTGGTATTAGGGACAGCTAGTACCATCTGGCCTTTTGAGAGTCACGCCATGACAAACTGCCGGGGACTGTGGACCTTGCCCTTGGGTCCTCTTTGTTACTCTTTTATTTTCTCTATAATCAAGATTCTGGACATTGGTATAAAATACATGAAACCCTACCTACATGAGTGGAAAGTCTAGGTACTAATTTTAAGAGAGAATTTTTTGAAACTCAAAGCAATGATTTCTTCTGTTTGTTTTCTTTCCAGAGGTCTTAAGCTCAACCAGAAGGCCTGGCAGTAATGGAGGAAGGGCTTCAGGGGCAAAAACAACCAAGAAGAGAAAATGCATTCAATCAAATGTCAAAACAGCACTTGGTTTCAATAACATTCCATTGTGCATATGTACAAAATGTGTTTAACCTACTTCCTATTGCTGTACATTTATGTCGTTAGCTTTTTTTAACTATTATTATTTTAAATCCTAAAAGGGAATTTTGAAAAGACAAGCAATCAGGGCTTACACAGAGGAGGTACAAAGGTACAGGTAGAAGAAAGCCCCTACCACTGCTCTACCTTCTTTTTCCTTCAGATGACTCAATAATCTGACTCTTGAGCCTTTCGTTTGCTTCACAACTAAGAATTCAGGGCAGAAATGTGTTTATCCATATTCCATCACAAGCTCTCTAACAAGTTTATCAGTGCTCCTGATATTGTGCCCACTTCCTCAGATACAGTGCCTGAAATATCTTGGCAGCGTAAGTCAGCAGTTCCCTATCTAGAAAAAAAAATAGATCTTCTATCCAAAATGACTTACTATTTTTAATAAGCTAAATGCCAAGCATAGATTTCATAGGCATTTTTAAAGGCATTTCAGGCATTTACACTTCCTCTTATTAAAAATCTAATATCTATTGAACACACTTTTTCCCCTAATCACCACACCTAATCCCTCTCCAAGTCTTGTAAGCTCTGCTTCCAAACTCCCTATCAAATCTTGTCCACTGCTCATCATATCCAGTCCCTTTATGCTAGTGTCAGCCACAACCATTTCTTCCCTGAACTTTGCAAAGCCTGAAAACAGCATCTATTCTTAGCCCCTGCAACTTTCACATAGCAACTAATAATCTTTTAAAAATAAAGTAGATGATGTCCCTCTTCTGTGTCAACCTGCAGTGTATCCTGAATAAGATCCAATTTACTAAGGTCTGTAAGGCAATGAGTGGCCTGGCTTCTGCCTACATCACTTTCTCTCTTATTTTCTTTGCGCAAAGTAAGGGTTCCTTGCTTTTCCTTGAACACTGCATGTTCTGCCCTGCCTCTGGGACTTCATACTTGCTTTCCTCTCTTCTCAATCCCCTGTGGTCAACATAGAGTCCTTCCCATCCTCAGGTCTCAAATTGTTACTACGGTTTGGACCCCAGGTTCTTTGGCTCTGACATAAGTAGAAATGAACACCAAGTCAAACAATTTTTTTTTCTCCGGCAATGTTGCATAGGCATTTGTGGCTCAAATACACAAGGGAATAGCTTACGGGAAAGAAATCCGGCTACCAGCTCCCCAAGAGGCTCGGTTCTTGTCATTTCAAGAAAAGTGCGGCTGGAAAAAGAATGCAATCCAAGCATGCTTAGGCAGGGTATTTCCTGTGCTTGTGCAGTGGGGTATCATGCTCTAACATGCATCACAGGACTAGAAAGTGGCAGACGAGCCCTGCCTTGGGCTGAGATTGTAGTACTACAATGAGTTTACAATGAGGAAAAAGTCAGTGAAAGGTTAGCACTGGAGTCCGTCTTGTCTTCAGGAAGCTGGATCTGGTGAGGTTCTTTTTTTTTTTTTTTGAGACGGAGTCTTGCTCTGTTGCCCGGGCTGGAGTGCAGTGGCCGGATCTCAGCTCACTGCAAGCTCCGCCTCCTGGGTTTACGCCATTCTCCTGCCTCAGCCTCCCCGAGTAGCTGGGACTACAGGCGCCCGCCACCTCGCCCGGCTAGTTTTTTGTATTTTTTAGTAGAGACGGGGTTTCACCATGTTAGCCAGGATGGTCTCGATCTCCTGACCTCGTGATCCGCCCGTCTCGGCCTCCCAAAGTGCTGGGATTACAGGCTTGAGCCACCGCGCCCGGCCTGGTGAGGTTCTTATTAGGAATGCCACAGTCTTGCTTCAGCAACTGTGGAAGGAGTCACTAAAAGTGCTAGATGGTTATGTTCTTCCTTTTATGGCCAGAAATCCAAGTTGGTCAGCTAAGTTAGGTAGAGGTCCCCCTTCCCGATAATGTGAGTTGGGTCAGCTTGTTAAGGGAGGCCAAAAAGTAGCGGAGGAATGTAAGAGCCATCAGGACCTTGGTTACCCTGTCACTTGCCTGCCAAGTCTAAGTCTCTTCCTTGTACTGTCTCAAAATCAAAGGTCACCTTCTCAGAGAGGGCTTTTGTCATCAATCTAATCATAGGCTCCCTAAGAAACTGTCTTATCTCCTTCACATTTATCCTGTTATTTTTGTTGGTTTTGTTGTTTATTGTTTTACATCTGTTTCCAAGAGATTTTTAAGGTCTCTGAGGAAATAAACTTTTACTTATTCACTCCTGTATCCCTGATGCCTACCCAGAGCTGACACATTAAGGTCCTTAGTAAATACATAGTGAATGAATGTATGAACCACTTGATTGTGATGATTCACAAGGTGTTGTATTACTCACCCTGCGCCCCTTGACCAGCGGCATCAGCATCACCAGGGAACATATTAGAAATGTAGCTCTTGAACCGCACCTCTCCCAGATGTACTAAATCAGAAATCCTGGTAAGGTCCAGCCATCTGTGTTTTAACAAGCCCTCCAGTCACAATTAGCTTTTCTATCTTCCCCATTTACAGATAAAGAATCTAAGTAAGTTTGAGTAATTGCCCATGTCAAAAAGTCATAGACCTAGGCTGCGACTCTGATTTCCTAGACCTTAGCCACTGAACCATGGTTCCCTAGGGGACCAAATAATTTAAATATCAATAGAATGAGATTTTTGCCTTCAGGATCAGTGCACTGTGTGAAATACTTGAATCAGTAATTGTAGAATTGTGTGAAAATGGCTATTATCTGAGTTAGGTACAAAGTTGTATGGGGGAGGCAGGACAGGGAAACTCTGCCTGGAGTGATGAGAGAAAGCTTAAAAACCAAGTTTCATTTTATGCATGTCTTTCCTAATAGATGAGGACGAGTTAAACAGAAAAGGAACTGAATATGTAATTCCAGCTACCTTAAAGTGGGGTTTGAGGTGAACTGGGGAGAGTGACAGGAGAATTTTGAAAGACCACAGGAGTGGCCAGCCTCTGAGTTCCCCTAAACTATATCAGTCAGCTCAGGCTGCCATAACAAAATACCATAGAGCAGGTGGCTGAAACAACAGACATTTATCTTCCCACAGTTTGGGAGGCTGAGAAGTTGAAGATCAAAGTGCTGGCTGATTCAGTTTCTCAGGAGGGCTCTCTTCCTGGCTTGCAGATGGCTGCCTCCTCACTGTGTCCCCACATGGCCTTTCCTCAGTGCACGCACATGGAGATGGAAAGAAAGAAAGACCTCTCTCTCTTCTTATAAGGCCACCTATCCTATTGCATTAGGACAGCCCCCGCCCCATACAATCTCATTTAACCTTAATAAACTCCTAAAAATCATATCTCCAAATACCATCACACTGGGGGCTAGGGCTCCAACATATAAATTTGGTGGAGGGACACAATTCCGATCATAACATTCTGCCCCTGCTCCCCAAATTTATGACCTTCTCATGCACAAAATACAATTATTCCACTCCAGTAACCCCCAAAGTCTTGACTAATTCCGGAGTCAACTCTAAAGACTAAAGTCCAGAGTCTCCTCTAAATCAGGTGTGGGTAAGTCTCAAGGTAAGATTCATCTTGAGGCAAAATTTTTCTCTAGCTGTGAAGCTGTGAAACAGACAAGTTTCGTGCTTCCAAATGACAGTGTTGGGACAAGTGAAGGATACAGAGTCACATTCCAAAACCTAGCAAATTTCATTACCTCTTAAGGCTCTAGAAAAATCCTCCTTGGCTTGGTGTCCCACCTTCCAGGCCCACTACGGTGGCAGCATCACTCCCACAGCCCTTTGAAGGCAGTCTCATTCCTTCAGTTTGGTGAGGTGCCACCTGCTGCTTTCTGCTACAGCATCACCCACACAGTTTTCCATAGTGGCCCTCCTCTCTGACACTGAACAGGAAGCAGCCTTGCCCTGTGGAGCTGTGAAGAGACTGACAGCTCTGATGACCTTTGAATTGTCTTTGGGATCATTTTTTACTTTCCTTGAAGAATAGAACACATTCACAGCCAAATAGCTCTGTGGTACATTCCCATAAAATCCAAGTCCAGCAGCCTTCCTTCATTCTATCTGACTTTCTCTGTCCACGTTAGTTCAAACTGGCAATGGCCCTGCTGGCACAATTCCATCTGCATTCCTGGGTTCTGCTGACATGATTAACATTGCAGTTAATCCCTGTATGGAGTAATTGTCCAGCTACACCTTTGGTGTTCTCTCTAGAATAAGCTTCGTCATTTTTTATAATATGGTTTGGTCGAGAATTTTGAAAATCTTTAAGTTCAGATTCCTTTTGGCTTAACAATTCTTTCTCAATACATCCCACTCCTCTAACAATTTACTATTAGCAATCAGGAGGAAGTAAAGGAATTAAGTTGCTGCTTCAACACTATGCTTATAAATCTCCCCCACTAAATATCCAATTTCATTGCTCACAGTTTTACCTTCCACAAAACAATAGAACAAACACAAGCCATGTTTTCTGTTACTTTATAATAGAGATTACCCTTTCTCCAATTTCCCATAACCTCTTCCTCATTCCTGTCTGAGACTTCAACAGAATAACTTTAAACATTATATTTTTATCAACATTTTGTTCATGACAATATATGCTTTTTCTAACATGCACAACAAAACTCTTCCTGCCTCTACCCATTCCAATTCCAAAGACATTTATACATTTTTAGTTAATTTGTTCCAGCAGTACCACTACTTCTTAGTACCAAAATCTATAGTAGACTGTTAGGGTTGTCGCAACAAAATACCAAAGACTGGGTGGCCTAAACAACATTTATTTCCTACAGTTGTACAGACTGAGAAGTCCAAATTTAAGATGCTAGCAAGGTGGGTTTCATTCATAGGCTTATTTTCTGCCTTGTTTGTAGGCTACTTTTTACTGTGTCCTCACATAGTGTGGTGAGAGTAGAAGAAAGAGAGCTCTTGTGCCTCTTCTTATAAGAATATCCATTTTATTGAATTACGACCTTAGTCTTATGATTATATTTAACCTTAATTATATCTGAAAGACTCTAACTCCAAAAAACTGTCACACTGGGGCTTAGGGCTGCAGCATATGAATTTTGGGAGGTCACAATTCAGTCGATAGCACATTCCTACTGAGTTTGCCCTTGATCTCAAGGAAAATAGGAAATTATTGAATAATTTGGTAAAAGGGCAATGACCAAAAAGTCTTTTTTTAAAATTCCTTCCCACCAAGGATATAACATTTACATTGTTAAAGTGTTGTTCAGTGTAATTCCAAAGAAAAAATTAGCCAGCAATGCAAACATGAAGACTTTTGCCCAGCTGGAGTATGAAGCAAAGTTCCCTCTGTGGCACCCTCCTGGGGTACCTTCATACTTGCAGTCCTCGACTACTCTCTCTCTATTTTTTATTATGCCCTGCTCTTAATTAGTAGATATATGGTATTTGGGGGGTAAGTTTGAATTAAATATCATTTCATAATAAAACTGAAAACTGTTGATAAAGGGAAAGCTACCATTCTAAATTATCTGGCACTTACTTGTGTGCTAAGGCAGATACTAGAGACTATCTTTTCCAAATGGGCTTGGCATGAGATTAAGAATTTTTGTACTTGCAATCATAGACTAATATTTTTAAATATGTGTGTATAAAGAATTATATGTCCTTTGAAGATCATTTGACAAATATTTGAACTCGCATAGAAAAATCTTTAAGTGCCTATTTCTGGTTCTTAATACACACATTTAGTCTATATAAGAAGCATCTCATTAACATATATTGTATGCTCTACCAATTAAAGAAATATCACACTATCCAGAAAATTGCTTGAAAAGATTTTGGGAAAACTCTAAACACACAGAGGATTTAAACATCAGGCATTTCTGTACTCAATGTATTCGTCATAGATCACAAATCTCTCTGGTGCACCATGATCATGGCTGTATACAAATTGAGAAAATAAATAACATCATTTGATAGAAGTAAAAATATCTGATTTATGGATATTCAATTCAGTTGTAAAGAGAAAGCAATGAAAGACATTAAAGTGTCTGGGACCCGGGACTGCAATGGCAATTGCAACACGACCATGAAACTACCTAAAAATTACAAGAAATTTCACCTCTAAATGCTGCAAAATATATGTTTCATCAAAGGCTATCCTCTTCCAAGAAGAAGTTCTTCAGGTTTATACTAAGTTTCAGTGAAATATGTTCCCAAACTGAGTAGCATAAAACTTAAAATCAGTTTGCATGTGGACATTCTTGGTAATTTGCTAGTGTCTTGCATTGCTTTTTCATCTCATCCATATGACTTGTATAATGAGCAAATATAGAATAGCTGATAGAAATTGTGTATGTAAATTGTTGATTTTCAAATGTGTACACTTTAAGTAGAGATGTACTAACTGAATAAAATTGACATTTCTCCTCTCTAAATTTAAAATGAATCCAACATTGGTTTTAGGGGGAAAAAAAAGGAGCAGCAAAAAATCCCAATACACCTGAGGACTCTATTTCCACGGCAGGATACAAGGATAGTACAAGTTCAAAAATCGAGTGGGTCCCCGTACACTTTCCTGTCAGAGTCTTATCATTAGTCATAAAGCTTCATTTTATTCCATTGCCATGCTTAAACCTTTTTTTTCTCTCTTTAAGTTTCTAAGAATAAGAGCCACAGTGTTAATAACGTGAGTTTAAACTGAATGAGAACTTGCTTTGTACCAACCCCGATGCTAAGCTCATTTAATCCTTAAGACATCCCTAAGAAGTTGGTGCTCATATTGTAATATTTAACTGAATCTAAGATGCCACCAATTAATTTATGCACCTCTGTACTGAACCCAGCTGTGTTCTTCACCAGATCTAGTATGTCTCACTGGTCTCCCATGTCTAGACTGCTTGTCCTCATTCCAGCTCCAGGAACCCCAGCAGTTCCCTGGTTATAATGACAGGGCCACCTAAGCCTAGGCCTTCCAATGTGCAAACAGCCACTGTATTCACTGAATAATTGGGGGCTGGGAGGTGTTCCACAGCTTCCAACCCACCCAAACCCTTGTAAGCTCTCTCTTTCCCAGTGGCTACCTGGAGGGTGTCAGATAACACAACCCAGAAGTGGGCGAATTAAACCAAACTGTGACCAATGAGAGACAGGCAATGCAAAGGAAATTATTCACCATTTTCCCACAGACAACAAAATGTTCTGAGACAAAGTGATTTCTTATAGCTTTTCCAGACATATCCTTTCTGGCTCATAACTGGCTGCTTTCCTCATGAAGCTGTGGCCAGCCTGGCAATACATCTTCCATTTTTGCATCTCTCCTTTCATGATCCACTTGCATTTTCCTGTCCTTTGGGAATGCAATCTCTGCCTCACACCCCCACCCATCAGTGAAGCATCAGTATGTAATCTTGGCCTCAGGCTCTGTTTTCTAGAATAATCCGGCTAATATAGATGGACATGTAGTTGATTTTAACACGTATCCTGAGTTCAGAGATGTTAACATCCACTGGTGCTTATGTAGTTAATGCCAGGATCTGTTCTAAGCACCTTGCATATAATTAATTGACTCTTCACAGTCTCCCTCACAGACTGTTTTTCTTACAGTCTGCCAATTTTACAGGTAAGGCAGCTGATGCTCAGAGAATTTATGTAACTTGACCAAGATTGCATAGCATGTAACTGGTGGAGTCAGATAGGAACCCAGTTTTTTCAGACGCTAAGGCACAGGAAGTTAGTCTCTACACTATGCTTTCTACATCTGCCTTTACCTCTACAAAGCTGGATTGACTTTAGGAAAAAGTGTCAGTGTCTGGTCAATGGGGCCCTCACTTCTTTCAAAGATATATTCAGAAAATGTACATATGTAGAGCCCACCTTTCTCTTTTTAAAGCCCCACATCTTTAGCAAAGATTTTTCTGACTACTTCGTTATACACAAATCTTCTCCTTCCGAGCACCTTCAGCAATTACCATGTATTATTTTACATTGCCATTTAAAAGGGTGAAGAGAATTTAAGTTTACTAGGTATCAGACACTATATGGATGTATAGACACATTGTTAAATGAATTTCAACAAAAATCTTATTTGGCATACATTTACATCCATTTACAGATGAAAAATCTGAATATTGGAGAGGTTAAATTATTTGCTATGATCAGCAAGTTAATAAACAACAACAATTTCCACTGGTCTGTATATCATTTTATCATCACTCTATTTTCCGGAGTATGTGCATTTTTTGTTTCTTTGTTTTGTTTTATTTTGTAAGGACAGGGTCTTATTCTGTCCCCTAGGCTGAAGTGCAGTGGTGCAATCATAACTCACTATAGCTTCAAGCTCCTGGGTTCAAGTGATCCTCTCACCTCAGCCTCCTGAGTAAGGTTTTATACTTCTCTATATTCACCACTGTGCCTACCTAGCACAACATTGTTTATGTGAAAGACACTCAACCAATGGAAAGAATAAGGAATGAATATATAATTGCAAGTATGTCATCAAATATATTAGTGAAGGGGAAAGAAACATTATTTCACTGCAATAGTGATTCTTTTACCCACACAGTTTTCCGATACTCTATTTTTTAAAAATTACCTTAAGCTGCACTCTCTGTGATCATTTTTCTTGAATAAATGGGAATCCTTGGAAAGATTCAGTTTATAACTGCCTTATTATATTTTACCTTCATAGAGAAACTTTTATTATAATTCTTATACTTATATACAGTCAATCCTTCAGACTCTGAAAAACAATTTTTATTCTTATTAAAGCACCCATATATACCAGAAAGGACCTAATAAAAATCATTTATAAGTAATCCATTATTAGACATAGTCTATGGATATCAAGGTACAGTTGACAAATGATTTATTTACCTGATTTTTAAAGTCAAATCAGAAGTTGGGAATTTCAATTTTTCAAATGCAGTTATTAATTTCTTAAGAAGGCAAGAGCAGAAAATAAACGATTTTCAGACTCTTGCCTTTGCCACACACACAAAATCCTAAATCTCCTCCTACTGCCAATTGGCATTCAAATGTACCTGCAATGTATATGGGCTCATGTTGAGTCTTCTACAGAAAATGATCTTTTCCTACCCAGGATAAGGATATTTCTTCACATGTAAATCAGTAGGAAAATGGGAATTATTTACTCCTGAAAAGATGGTTTTGCTTTCTTTTGTTTCATTTTTTTTAAACGATGAAGTCATTTCTATCTCACTAAATGATGTATGTAGCTATGTAATGAGATGTCCCTAAAACAAAACCCCATACTCTGCAGGCCTCTCTCCTACCACACTGGCAACCTTTCTTTCCAACATTACAGCAAAATCCAGGGAAAAGGGGCTGCATAGATTGAGGAAACAGGAACAGTAGGATAAGAACAATAGTTTTTTTTTTTATTTTAAATCAAAAAAAGATACTAGATTTATATTACAAATAATAGGGTACTTAATTTGACCTCCATAGCCAAAAATAGCATGAGCTCATTTTGTGTGCCCATTATGAACCCAAATATAATTTATCACCCTAAGCAAGACTCCAATGTCTTTTACACCAGCAGAGCTTTCCAGGTTTTTCTAATTCATTTAATATCTGTGTATCACATTATTTTGTCCCATGTATATCAAGTTGCATTTGCCAAGACTGAATCTCATTCTATCAGTTCCTGCTCCTGTTACTGACCTTTTCAGGTTCCTTCATATGACTTTTTCCAGATAAAGCCCCCACTGCATTCTAGCACAAAACCCCTCTCCTTTTTGATACACTGCAATGTGTTTGATGAACAGTGACCCCGTATAATGGTAAGTATAATAGTAATTCAGCCTTTATATACACACTGAAATAATTCAAGTCCCTGGGCGCACATCACACATACAGAAATTCACCCTAGGCTATTTTCTTCTAAAGGTATGCATGGGTATGCACCCTGGAATGAATTCTCTGCCAAACCACAGGGATTATTGGAATTGCAGTGCTCGGTTACAATCAGTGACCTTGCAGACACATTAAGCTGAAAAAATAAAATGACTTTATTACAAGTTCTAAAATCCCCAAATTAAATATTCTATGAGGCTTCTAATTCAGGTCTCAAGTCTCAGTGCAAGTTCTAATACTGATTACAAGCAAGCATTGACTTAAATATTTCCTTTCCACCCCACCCAAATATTAACTATGCAATACTCATTTAAAAAAATGATCTAGTGACTACAACAATCTGTGAGCATAATAGAATGATTCAGGTGATCTGACAAGCTGGTACTCTGCAAATGCTCTAAACATAGCAAGTGATGTAAAATTTTCCAAATATAAACAAGTATATCTCCACCACAGACATTTCTTCATTAGTAGGTATCTTGGGGGGGTGGAAAACAGCATCATTTAAAGGGGAAAAAAAATCATGACTGGGACTCAGGAAACTGGGATGTGTTCCTAACCCTGACATGAACCTACTATTTCCTGCTGGGCAAGTTAATACTTCTCTGGGGTGTATTTTCACCGGTAACTACAAAGTAGAGCTAGATCATCATAAAAACAGACAATAGTGTGATATTCTACAATGTATTTTCAATTTATTGAATTCAAAATAACTCAATAAAACTGGATAATTAAGTTTTCTTATACATGAACAATGAGAAGTAAAAGTCTCTTCAAAATGTAGGCCTATCATCTTGTTC
>NW_016814631.1:430033-475850 GCF_001698545.2 Rhinopithecus bieti
GCAAGTTAATACTTCTCTGGGGTGTATTTTCACCGGTAACTACAAAGTAGAGCTAGATCATCATAAAAACAGACAATAGTGTGATATTCTACAATGTATTTTCAATTTATTGAATTCAAAAATAACTCAATAAAACTGGATAATTAAGTTTTCTTATACATGAACAATGAGAAGTAAAAGTCTCTTCAAAAATGTAGGCCTATCATCTTGTTCATAAAGCTTTTGGCTTGTTTTATTAACCCAATTTTATAAGGTTAAATAATATTAATTTTTTAACCAGAGTATAATGTGCTTTTGCTATACAAAAAAGTGGGTTTTTTTGTTTTTTTTTTTTTACTATTAACAAAACTGCAGATTTTACTAGGACATTCTTTTTATTTTTTAAAAAACTTTATTTATTATGGTAAAATATATATCACATAGAAATTACTAAATTAATCATTTTAATAAGTGTAAAATTCAGTGTCATTAAGTACATTCACACTGTTGTGCAATCATTACCACCATCCATCTTAAGAAATTCAGAAAAAAATCTCGACTTTAAAACGTTTTCACTGGTGAAACTTTCCATGTAAAACTCTTACTACAATTGATATTACAGGAACATGTTAAACATTAAGAACCAATATACTGTGCATCTATTTCAATTAATGGCATCAAAAATATTCTAGCTATACTATCTGTGAATTGAATAAAATGAGATTAATTAACATATAAGGTTCATGTTATAGGCCAGGCACAGTGGCTCACGTCTGTAATCCCAGCACTTTGGGAGGCCAAGGCAGGCAGATCACGAGGTCAGGAGTTCAAGATCAGCGTGACCAATATAGTGAAACCCCATCTCTACTAAAAATACAAAACTTATCTGGGTGTGGTGGTGCACAGCTATAGTCCAAGCTACTTGGGACTGAGGCAGAAGAACCGCTTGAACCCAGGAGGCGGAGGTTGCAATGAGCCAAGATTGTGTCACTGCACACCAGCCTGGATGACAGAGCAAGGCTCTGTCTCACAACTCTAATATATTATAGTGACAATTAATTATAAACTGTCATGTTTCTAATGGAGCCATCATCTAGTCCCTTACTGAAATACTGAAAGAGAACAAAAAATATTTGAAAAAAAAAAACATGCTACTGTTGTTCTGGACCTTCAAAGTAGATTCAATGGAAGACAGATCAGCTTGAATGTGTTTCCAGGTTGTACAGAAAAAGGAGCAAATCTAGTGGTTGGTGTTGAGACATCCCTTATTGCCAATGGCGTACAGTGGTAGGCCAGAGAGAACCCTTGGTGGGAAGGACTCTGAGGGAGCTTTGTCTCACTTTCCAGAATAGAAGGAAGCACAGGTGTGTTCTTTTCAAGGAACTCCTGCCTGGGACCCCTCTCCACATCTGATCTCTGACTGGAGGACAATGCAGAGGACCAGAGCCTGGGCTGGCTGCCCGACTATCTTGTGTGGAGGTTGAATCAAAGGAAGTTACTGAGCTTCTGCTTGCATGAGAGGTACCAAGATGAGCTCTGTCTCGCTGTCATGGTAAACCCACTGACTAAGGATGGAATTGGCCAGACTGGAGGGATTCCAGGGGCTGACAACAGATCAACAATGGTCACTGGGCCATTTGCACCTGCAATATCACAGCATCACAGCCGGATGGTCTTCCTTCCTCAGGGATCTGATCATCCAGGAGATTCTAGATCATGCTTCTGCCAAATGTGCCACTTAGCACATCAAGAATTGAAGGATAGTTTTCAGAACCTTCATGTTCCTCCTCAGTCAACCTTCAGACATTTTCTTTTGTTATGTTGCCAAAGTTTCTCAGTTGGCAGAGCTCTCATTTTGAGATACTGTAAGTCAGTAATTTCACCACATTCCAAACTCCTCTGGATCCATTATGTAAGATGTCTCCATTAGATGCCTTCAGTACATTCAACTCCAGGTTCCCATGATCCATGCTGTATTCCCCCGATAGAAGCAGCCCAATCACTCACCATTAGCAAGTGTTCATCTAAAACTTAATCTGACTGCCTTTATTATTAAGAACTAACTCCATAGGCAGTTTAGGGTTTTCTAAAGTTTTTCTTTCTCTTTAAGAATTGAGTCCATTCTTCCCTTTCCTTTTTTTTTTTAGGTTCTTGTGAAAGCAGCTACCTGCTTCTCTGAAGACTGGAATTTTACTGCCTGGCAAAGCTGTCCTCCATTCTTTTAATGGGTTTTGAAGGATATTTTGTTTGTATATACTTGATGTTGGACTTGCTTTGTTGAGTCTTCTAAGGACTGAGTCTTACCTGTAATGTCAGTCACCAGTGAAACTTGCAAACATTTAAATTTATCTTTTTTTCCAACTTTTTATAAGAGTTTAGGACAAAGTAAACAGCTATAAGCTCTTTATTCTTGGTTATTACATTTGCTGGACCTCGTAGCTAATTCTTAGTCTAATTTCCAGTACATTCATTTAAGGCCTGCAAATTCACTTTCAATACAGCTAAATCTCTCAAAAACTTGATGTTTTTCCTCCAGAAGGGCAGAAACTCTAATGGATAGTTATTTGATTCTCCTTGCTTTGTAATAAAATGTCTAAAGTACACAACCCCCCACTATGACTGTAAAGGTCAGCATGTTCCACCACATTCTTTGGATTTGGGCCTGGGCTAAGCTTCCCTGGAAAGGCTGTTACTGCCCGGCACTAAGCCTTCAAGAATGGTGTCAAACAGAGCATTGTGGACATTAGTGGACCCTCTATGGCTTCCATGACCACTGCTGAGTCATTTCAGGTTACTAGGATCTTGTGCCTACAATAGACAACAAAGTGTTATGGTGAGTATTTTTCACAGAACCTTCCTAGTGCCTGGCAACCAGGGCAGACCTCAGTGGAGGTGAGGGAGGGGACAAGGAAAACAGTGCCTCCCAACATTCTGTACTTCTTGACCTACAAAACACTGATCATGGCACATGATCGACACTATGTAAGCCAAAGGGGGTGGCCTGTGGTTCTGGCCACCCTCAGCCCTTCCTGGCTTCCCCATGAACTAAGGAGTAAACGTTTTTCTACATGTGTAACCATTCAGGGTCATTGGTTGGGAAGCTCCCCGGTGGATGATTTGCAAGCCCCCAACACTGGCCACTGCACTTCTTTCTCATCAATAAACTTTTCATTCTGGGGCCTTGGAGACCTAATCCAGGCCACAACGATTGGAAAAGACTCCACCTCTCAGTGTTCTTTTTTGTTTGTGTCTGGATTACCTTGAGTTTGTGTGGGGAAGTACATGACGAAAATTTATGAGGAGCTCCTCCATGCTGAACCTCCGACTGAAATGAGGTTTCCGCTCATTTTACTAATTTCACCTTTAAAAGCTGAAGAAGAAACATACAGAATTTTCAAGTCTATTGCTGTTTTGCGGTTGAAGAGTAAAGGTTCAGAGAGGTTAAGTGACTTGCCTAAGAACACCTGGGTATAGTAGGGACAGAATCCTACACTCAGGTTCAACATCTGCACCTCTGCTCATCCAATAACCACATTGTCTGCTGTAATCTCTTGTCAGCCATGTGATAAAGAAAAAGGAGCAATGAATGCTTTATGATGCTCACCTGGCAGCTTCCTGCCAGACTTATTCCAGAATTTAACAAGAAGAGCAGATTCTAAACTAAATCCAGACACCAGACCACAAGATTAGCCTAGAAAATAGGGGGTCCAAACGTAGTGAGAACTGCACTGATTATAATTTAGAGGCCCTGCACTGAGATCCCAGCTCTATTATATACTTACTTTAACTCCCACAAACTTCTTGCTTTGCTTATCTCTAAAATAGGACTATTGTGAGGAGCACCAGGCCTACAATTGATCTTAAATGGAATTTAGCTTCATTCCATTATTCACTTTTATACAAATAGAATCTGCACAAGATGGAATTTTATGTGCTAATAATATATTTTTACAGTCATTCTCATGCTTGTTCACATATTAGAATCACCAGGGGAGGTTTTTAAAAATACCGATATCTGCATTGCCAATACCAAAGGTTCAGATGTGATTGATGTTGAGTGTTGCCTGAGCACTGGGATTTTTTTTTAAAGTTCTCCAGGTCATCCTAATGCACAGCCAATCTTGAGACTGTAGTCTGTTAAAAATTGATAGTAAATGATTATTTGTAGATACTAAGCATTGTCACGTTGTAAAGCATTAATCCACACAACTACACAGCAAATACTATTATTCTACCAGGGAAAAACTTGACACTCAAAGACAGAAAAAAAATTCCAAGGTTATACAACTAGAAAATAGTGGTAGAGAGATTTGGATTTCGGTCTCTCTGTCTTTGAAGCCCACACTAATAGCCACCAGCCAATGCTGTGGAGGCAGAGCTTCCACAGGTCACTTCCATGACACTGTGTGGCATCCTTTTATTCCTCTCAGTCAATGCACTGCTTCTCTGAATTTTTACCATCACATTCACACTATAGAGTCAAAAGTCATCCCACTTTGCTTTTAAAAGGAGCTAAGCCAGACAACAGAGATTAAAATCCCAGCCCAGCTAAGAGTTAGAGGTGGAAAAAATTTCAGCTATTCACTAGCAGGGAACCCAACAGAAGCAGATTTTCTCCTAGTATTCAGCACGTTCCTCAGACTCTACTTGCTGATCACCTTTGACCGCCACCTCATTCCTCGTTCAACCACATTGCCAAATAGATCGATGGAAAATTACCACTTGGATTCACTCAGTGTCACTCCAACTGTACTTGGCAGGAGCGAGGGCCGGGGGAAGGGAATTGGTGGTAAATGACATTGAATGACAGACAGAAGCCTTGTCAGAGAGGCTCAGAGCCAGGAAGCAATTGATTAATACCCAACTCCGGCAAGAAGCTGAGAGTAGAAGACACATTGCCTGACAGTGTGCAATAGGTCCTCATTACTTCCATCACCTCCCATTAAGCATCTGAGTCTCTCATGGGCTCACTCTTTCTGTTCATTTTCTAACACAGAGTACAGTCAGGGAAATTGTGTTATGGTTTCAGTCACATTCAAGAAAACTTTGAGGTTTTCTCTCAGCAAATTATCTCTTAATTTCTAACTGGGCTTTTAGACCCCATTGTAAGACTAAATTAAAAACTTGCTAAGAGACAAAAGGCTACATCTGAAACCTAAGAGTTGTCAGGCTGGAAGTTCAACCCTGAGTTACTGAGGCTTCCTTCTCACTAACATTCGTATCCATCAACAAGAGAGAGAAAAGGGACTCCAATTCATCGGAGTACTGAATCCATTGAAAGGCTGACATTCTTTAACAACTTTATTGGTGAAGCCAGCATTAGTTAATGAAATAATCTTCACCTATGTCATCAGAAAAGGGTGAGATCATGCCAGCTGACTACGTGTTAGTCCTGTGAGCTTGGGTAAGTCACTTAAGTTTCCAAGCTTCAGCTTCCTTATAGAAATTGAACATAAAATTACTTCTTCACAGGATTGTTGGGAGAACTAATGTTTTAGAAGGTCCTTGTAAAGCCCTTGCCATCATAAAGATCAGCTGACTGTCCCCCTGTTGCTGGTGAGAATCATTACCTGTAGTAAAATTAAAAATCCCTGCTGCTAGTCACCCTGGAGCAGGCAACACAGAGATGTCCAATTGAGAAGCAGCCGTGACATAAATCAATACTGACTATTTAAAGCACCTACCCCAGTGGCCTGACTTTCACTTTGGGGCTCTACTTGAAAGCATGCTATGTTTTCTCATACATATGCCATGTCTCTCTGGATCCAAAGTCACAGGGGCTTTTCATTGATCTTCAGTTTCAGCAACTCCAAAGAATGACTCGTTGAGTTCCTTACTAGGACCCCCTTCAAAAATAAATCTTGCATATGCTACATATTTTTTAAAATTTGTATTATACAGTTCCACACATATCATCAAAAATTTGTAAAAATTCATCTAGCCATTTTTTATGTCCTGTGACCATTGTCAAGGTTTAAAAAATATCTCAGCTATGTAGACATTCTGTTAATTTTAATAAAACTCAATTGGTACCTCTGTGCTGGACATCCATCTTCAGGGGCTCCCAGAATGGTGGGGCACACACACAGAAAGAGATGATTTCATGCACTGTGGTATATTCTAGATTCTATGTTCATCCAGGATGCTATGGGAACGCTTTGGTGGCTGGAGAATACTGGGACAGACAAGGAGGCAGCCTGGATTAATAAGTTTTACCTGATCTATCTTTGAACACTCTTTGACCCACATAGTAGGGTGCATCTAAGATTCTGAGAAAGTCGTGTACTTCCAAAATTTCAGGCATTTTTCTGCCATTATTTTTCTTCTTCTTTTTTCTTTTTTTTTTTTTTTTTGACAGAGTCTCATTCTGTTGCCCAGGCTGGAGTGCAGTAGTGCAATCTCAGCTTACTGCAACCTCCGCCTCCTGCGTTCAAGTAATTCACCTGCCTCAGCCATGCCCTTCTAATTTTTTTGTATTTTTAGTAGAGACGGGTCTCACTGTGTTAGCCAGACTGGTCTCGATCTCCTGACCTCGTGATCCTCTCACCTTGGCCTCCCAAAGTGCTGGGATTACAGGGGTGAGCCATCGTGCCCGGCCTCTGCCATTTCATCCATTCATTCAATAATAGTACTGAGGATCTGCTAGGTGTCAGGCACTGTACTAGATCTGAAGGTAAACAGAAATATAGCACTTTTCTTGTCTTTAGTGTCTTACTGTCAGAGGATAGCATGTAGTGTAATAACTGCAGTACAGTGTGATAGTGAAATAATAGAGAAATACGCAAAGCACATAGTTGACACAAAGAATTTTAAGGTTAAGTCAACTTTGGTCAGTAAAGGCATTGCTGAGAAAGACACATAAGATGGAGTGAGGAGCAGGACAGGAGGCACGGGGAGCAGCACAATGAAAGGATCAGAAACAAAGGCACACAGCATTTCCCAGGAAATGAGGGTCCCCACTCCAACAAGAGCATTTCTTTCACTCAACTCAGTCTTGATAGCACTTGCCACTTTTCTAAGTGCATAAAAACAAGCCTCTTTCACAAAGCCTAGAAAAACTATTCTGAGTATTAACATTTGTGAGATTGTGTCTCTGCTTTGACCTGGTCAGTAGTGTGGCATAAAAGTTCTCTTACCCCTTCTGAGCCTCAGTGGCTGATCATCCCTGAGACATCCTCAACTCTTCAATTCCTCAAGTTTTAAAACAAATGTCATATTCTGAATAGATTGGAAAATGAAGGGCAGAGATACCTGAGCACATGGGTAGTTAGTGGCAGAAAGGCTGGAATCCAAGTCTCCTGACTGATAAGGCAATACTCTTTTTCACCATCCAGAGGTTATCAAACTGGAGTGCAAGCATGAAGGATATTTCTGTTCAACTTCCTTGATCCTCCCTCTACTCTGCTTCACTCTGCTGTCTCCAGACAGGCTGATTTCTATGGATGGCATCAACCAGGTTCCCCTGATGCCAGGCTTCTGATTGGCTTCGATGCATCATGGAGAAAATATTAGAGGATTGAGTTGTCTGCCTTCCCCACTGAACTCCACCCCAATCCCTCCTCTAGCAAAGGCCATAGCACTTGTCAAGTAGTCTTCTCCTAGGTCTTCAGCTAGGGCTGCAGCCATAGCACTGGCAGCCACTCCTTCCCTCTGACAATTCAGGCCTGATGTAGGTAATGACCCTTAGGATTGCTACCCCAAGGGTGCTTATGTTAGTTTCTTGTAGCTGCCCCCATATTGTCACGAAATTGAGTGGTTTCCAGAGGATTTAGGAGAAAGTTTGTCCCTTCCCTTTTCAAGCTTCTGGTGGCTGTCTGCATTCCATGGTTTGAGGTCACATTATTCTAATCTCTACCTTCATCTGTAAATTGCCTCCTCTGTTTGTGTTATCTGCTTTTGCTTCTTTCTTATAAGGTAACTTGTGAATGCATTTAGGATTCACCTGACTAATCTCAGATGACCTATTTATCTCAAATTTCTTATTTTAATTTCATCTGTTACCATATTTATATCGTATTTAAGTGAATACCATACTTATATTCACTCTCATTTAAGGAAATAGTCACAGTTCTAGAGATCAAGACATGGACACATCGTGAGGAAAGTTGCCATTCAACCCACTACAGTATGTTACTAGTCTATGATGGTTTTCCTTAGCTCTGCCTACTCCCATTTAGAATATAATCCCACTTATAATAGCCACAAAAAATAAAATACCTAGGAATACATTTATTCAAGGAGGTAAAAGATCTGTACAAGAATTACAAAACACTGATGAAATAAAGCATAAATGACACAAACAATTGGAAAAAAATTTCATGTTTATGGATTTTAAGAATCAATGTCAATAATATGGACATACTGCCCAAAGAAATCTGTGGATTCAGTGCTATTCCTATCAAGCTACCAACATCATTTTTCACAGAACTGGAAAAAAAAAAAAAAAAAAAAAACTATTCTAAAATTTATATGAAACCAAAAAAGAGCCCAAATAGCCAAAGCAATCCTAAGCAAAGAGAACAAAGCTGGAGACATCATAACACCTGATTTCAAACTATAAGGCCACAGTAACCAAAATAGCATGGTACTGGTACAGAAACAGACATACAGACCAATGAAACAGAATAATGAACCCGGAAATAAAACCATATGTCTACAGCCATCTGGTCTTCAACAAACTTGACAAAAAAGTGATGGGGAAAGGACTCCCTAGTCAATAAATGGTGCTGGGATAACTGACTAGCCATATGAAGAAGAATAAAACTAGACCATCACCTTTCATGATATACAAAAATTTATTCAAGATGGATTAAAGATTTAAAGGTAAGACATCAAACTATAAGACTGCTAGAAAAAAGCCTAGGAAACACCATTCTGGACATCAGCCTTGGGAAATAATTTTTGACTAAGTCCTCAAAAGCACTTGCAACAAAAGCAAAATTTGACACGTGAGACCAAATTAAACTAAACAGCCTCTGCATAGCAAAAGAAATTATCAACAGAATAAACAGACAACCTGCAGAATGTGAGAAAATATACTTAAACTATGCATCTGACCAAAGTCTAATATCCAGAATCTATGAGGAACTTAAACAATTCAACAAACAAAACACAAATAACATCATCAAAAAATGGGCAAAAGACATGAACAGGTACTTCTCAAAAGAAGACATACAAGCAGCCAACAAAAACATGAAAAAATATGTATTATCACAAATCATCAGAGAAATGCAAATCAAAATCACAATGAAACACCATTTCACACTAATCGGAATGGCTATTACTAAAAAGTCACAAAACAACAGATGATGGCAAGGTTGCAGAGAAAAGTAAACAGTTATTAACTGTTGGTGGGAGTGTAAATTAATTCAGCTACTATGGAAAGCAGTTTGGAGATTTGTTAAAGATCTTAACATAGAACAAACATTTAACACAACAATTCCATTACTGGGTATATTTCCAAAAGAAAATAAATAATTTTATGAAGAAGACACATACACTTGTATTATAAAGAAGACATCACAGCACTATTCACAATAGCAAAGACATGGAATCAACCTAGGTGTCCATCAGTGGTAGATTGGATAAAGAAAATGTGGTACATATACATCATGGAATACTATGAAGCCATTAAAAAACGAAAATTATGTCCTTTGCAGGAACATCATGCAGCTCAAGGTCACTATTCTAAGAGAATTAATGTGGGAACAGAAAAGCAAACACTACATGTTCTCACTTGTAAGTGGGAGCTAAAAATTGAATAAATATGGACATAAAGATGGAAACAAGAGACACTGGGGACTAGTAGAGAGGAGAATGAATGGGGGGAGCAAAGGTTAAAAAACTACCTATTGGGTACTATGCTCTGTGCCTGGATGGTAAGATCAATCATTCCCTAAACTTCAGCATCATACAATATACCAAAATAACAAACTTGCATATGTACCCCTTGTATATAAAATAGAAGTTGAAATTATAAAAACAAACAAACAAATAGGTGTATTTATTAGACCCTCCTCAATTACTCTGTTTGACTGTGCCATCTTTTATACCCAGTCTAATACAAATCCCCTTTGGGTATCCTTGCAGCATACATGGCAGTATGGGTATAGGAAGCCACCAAAAATGCATAAGGTATGTACCGATTTTATCTATTTCTCTTAATATTAGGTTGGTGCAAAGGTAACTGCAGTTTTTGCCATTAAAAGTAATGACGAAAACTGGGGATTAGAGTTCAACATGGGATGTGGAGGGGACAATTATCCAAACCATATCACATGGTGACAGCAACACCTCCAGACAATTTTACAAAAGTCCCTCTTCATTGCATTACCATGCTCACTGAGAAACACTGATGGGAGGCCTGGTAAGCCATTTCAGAGGTTTTGGCATTTACTAGTAGCGATATGGAAAGCTACTGGAAGATGCTCACTTTTAATCATCACTTTTAATGGTAAAAAATGCAATAGCTTTTATACCAACTTAATAGTAAGTAATTTAAAATATGACCTTTCTATTAAAAATAATATAAAATAATATAGAGTGAAATGCAAAATTTACATGAATTTTATGGATAAAATAAATAAATTATACACTGAAGATCATTTTTAGCTACAATTCCTAATTCTTATATCCAACCACTGGGACAAGTTGATTCTTCTCTGCTGTAATGCTGTCATGTCCTTTGCAGCAACATCACGCAGCTGCATGTGAGTGACAAAAATATTCACTTTAAATTGTTTTATTTTCTGTTTTTAGTAATTAGTCTCTATGATTGAAGTTTTCTGTCCATGAAAAACAGAGGTTTTGTGCAGTCTCACCCTATTCCCTTGAGAACTAGAAAACTCATTTCACCTTTTTCTTCAATTTACCAGCTGTGCAATGGTAAGATGATCAGGTGGAATGAATATATTGGTCAGGTTAATGAGATTTGCAGTATTAGATCACAAGTAAGGCTTTATTAAAGACATTCAGAATGAGTAACCACTCTAATGTTATAGTCAGAGCTCTGATCTCCAAAGAAGGCTTCTGGGTGACAAGTGAAAGGCAAAAGTGAAGGCCTTACAACATTCCAGACTAGTGACAAGTGAAAGACATAGCTCCACAAAAACCAACAACTTTGGATTGGCCTTTATGCCAAGAAACCACTACAAAAGAATCATGGACAGTGCATTAGAACACTGCTTCAGAGAAGCCCAGTACCTAATCTTGCCATTCTTGAGTCGTCCCTTTTTATCATTTTTCACATGAAATTCATCAGCAAATCCTGCTAGCTCTACATGAAAAGATAGCCACAATCCAGCCACTTCTCACCAACTGCCTGAGCTACAGCCACTCTGGCTGATTCCAGAGGCTCCTAACAACGCAACTGCTTCTGCCCTTTCCCTCAAACTATTTTTAACACAACTAGAGAGGTCTTTAAAAAGATGAGTAAAATCATATTCCTCTGATGAGCATCTTCCAGTAGCTTTCCATATCGCTCCTAGTAAGTGCCAAAAAGTCTAAAATGGCTTTCGAGGCCTCCCATCAGTGTTTCTCAATGAGGATGGGAATGCAATAAAGGGGGCTTTTGGTAAAATTGTCCGGAGGTGTTGCTGTCACCATGTGATATGGTTTGGATATTTGTCCCCTCCACCTCTCATGTTGAATTGTAATACCCGGTGTTGGAGGTGGGGCCTGGTGGGGGGGTGTTTCTGTCAAGAGGGTGGATCCCTCATGAATAGCTTGGTGCTGCCCTCATGATAATGAGTGAGTTCTCATTCTGGTAGTTTACATGAGACATGGTTGTTTAAAAGAGCATGGCACCTCTCCCCTCTCTTTCTTGCTCCCCCTCTTGCCATGTGACATGTCTGCTCCTGCTTCTTCTGCCATGACTGTAAGCTTCCTGAGGCCCTCACCAGGAGCCGAGGCCAACACCATGCTTCCTGTACATCCTGTAGAAGCATGACCCAATTAAATCTCTTTTCTTTATAAATTACCCAGCCGAAGGTATTCCCTTATAATATCACAAAACTGGCCTGACACCCCGTGAGTGCCACTCTTCATCTCATGAGCAGGGCAGGGCAGCTAGGTATCCTGCAATGAGTAGATGACCCACACAGTGAAGAATCTTCTTGTCTGTTGCATGACTTTTGGTGTCTTCTGTGGACATTGTATATCACTTCATTGTTAAAAACTTTATCAAGCATTGTTCTCCTCACAAATGCCACTCATGATATTGTAGTCACCAGTATATCACACTTGTATCAGTCAACATTCTTATGTCATGTTTACAATGATTCTAAGGGTAAAGCACTTGACTACTTCATTATATCTACCAACGTAATCATACATTAGGGTTTACATATCTTTTTAGTAATTTCTTACATATATTACTATTAGAGGATAACATTCTTTTCTTTTCCTTTTTTTTCTTTTTTTTTTTTTTAGTTATGTGTGTGTTTAAGTAGGTTCTATTACCTATGGATTTCATTTCAAGATAATGTAGGAAACATTGCAAAATATTTGCTATTCTATGGGCCACTGGGTCTGATGGGTACACTTCACAAAATCTGTACTATGTCACCTCTATGTCCTCAAGGCCCTATCACTTCCACCTCTACAAGCTTCCTTGCCTAGGAGCAAGGCACAGTCCCACCTCAGGACATTAGCACTGGCTTTTCCTTCTGGCTGGAGTGCTCCCTGCTCAGAAATCCACGTGGCTCACTATGTGAGTTACTTCAGATCTCTGCACCAGTGTTACCTGATCACTCTTTACAAAAAACCAACCCTACTCCTGGTGCTCTTTCTTTCTTACCCCACCTTTTTTCTCCATAGAACTTGTCATCCAGCTGATAGTCTGTTTTACAAATTGTAACTGCATTTGATTATTCAGCTATCTCTGTCTGATGCAATGTGAGCTGCCAGAGGACAGGGCTTTTCATGTCACCAGTGCCTGGCATATAGCAAGCATTTTGTGCATATTTACATATTTGTTGATTAAGTGAATATATCTTAATTTCCATTTAAAATGTTAATTTAAAACTTAAAATTTTATTTTTAGAAGCTGTTCTTTGCTAAATGCTTGGGAAGTTTTTTGTGGTTGTTGTTGCTTTTTTTTACAATATCTTGTTCTTGTTTCATGAATACAATATATTTTTGTGTTTCTTTAAATATATTAATGGTAGATTTTATTTGATTTTTAATATTTTGTTCTTTCTACATTTTCTCTCTCCCTCCCTCTCTTTTTTCTTTTAGACAGGGTGTCACTCTGTCACCCAGGCTGGAGTGCTGTAACATGATTAGGGTTCACTGCAGCCTCAACCTCCCAAGCACAAGCTATCTTTCCACCTCAGCTTCTTGAGTAGCTAGGACTGCAGGTGTGTACCACCATATCTGAATAATTTGTTTTTTTTTTTTTTTTTTTTTTTTTTTTTTTTTTGGAGAGAAGGGGTCTCTCTATGTTGCTCCAAATCTCTATCCTGTTTATTTTATTTTTAATTAATTAATTTACTTATTGGCTACCTTGATCTCCTTGCTGTATGTTAAAGGCTTCCTTACATACTAATGACACCTGCCAAATTACATTTTCTTGAGCGAGACACTAGCTTGCAGACTGAAGGTTCTCGGTCTAGGAATGAAGCACAGCCTGTTGACTGACATGTGTCAATAGGAGGTGACCTGATGGCCAGCTGCCTATCCCAACTCTGAGGGATATTCAGAGTCAGTACAGTACCTACTAGTCTTTCCTATTGGTGGTGCTAGCTTTCCAAGGAAGGCTTCTCTCAACTCTTTCTTGAGAAGTACCAATATGGAAGCTCTGGAACTGGGCACTGTTCATTGAGAAGACTTGCACATGGTCTACTTATTTTCTGTTCCAGGCCTCAGTATTCCATTTCTATGTGCCTACCATTCCCTCTAGTTCTTCTGGTTCCATTCCACCAGAGTTACTAGCTTATTCTCAGTAGGGAGTGAGTATCTAGGAATCTAACTGCTTCTTAAATAAAATTTAAAACAAATCCCTGCTACATATACAGACACGTAACACTTTATCCATAACTTCCTCAATGCTTGGAGCTTCCAATTCCATGACTACACAAGTCTGTGGGTAAATGGTAGTGTTTCCCATTAGCATCACACTTTAATTTTATTCCCATTGGCGTCACACTGCAGACTCTTTAATTTTCTTCTGTGCAACAGATTACTTACCATTCTTCCATTTATCATAGAGTTTCATTGAAGATGTTTGTGTTTTGACTTTTTCTCTTCTTACTTTGGGAGTGATTTTTGAGTATAGAAAAAAGTGGAAAGATGTCTTCTCTATCATTATGAAATTGCTTATATTCTACAGTTATTTATAATGGTACAAAAGGGTTTTTTGTTTCAGTTTTTTTTAACTAATCAAATCTCTGTCTTGGCTTGATGTGCTGTTTAAATCATTTGACTTAATAGTTTCTGAGTGGCCAATGTGTGTCAAGCACTGCTTAGACACTAGGGGAACAGCAGTAAACCAGACAGACATGGCCTCCACTCTCATGTACATCATGGTGCAATAAGGAGACAGACACCAACTTGTAGTTATATGTGTGAGGATTGTTACGAAAAGAAAAGTTCAGAATGCTGTGGAATCATACTGAAAAGGTATTTAACATCATATAAAGTAGAGTAGTCTACTCTTATCCATGGAAGATATATTCCAAGACCCCAGTGGATGAATAAAATCATAGATAGTGCCAAACTCTAATATACTATGCTTTTTTCTACGTATACATACCTATAGTAAAATTTAATTTTTAAATTAGGCACAGTAAGAGATTAACAACAATAACTAATATTAAAATAGAACAATTATAACAATACACCAGCATCACTACTCTTCTACTTTGGGGCCACTATTAAGTAAAATAGGGGTTACTTGAACACAAACACTGTGAGAACACAACAGTCTATCTGATAACTGAGATGGCTACTATGTGTCTAGTAGGTAGGTAGTGTAGAAATTGTGGAAACGCAGGACAAAAGGGAAGATTCATGTCCCAGATGGATCAGAACGTGAGAGTGAAAGATTTCATCCTGCTACTCAGAACAGTGTACAATTTAAAACTTATGAATTGTTTATCTCTGAAATTTTCTAGGTAGTATTTTTGGACCATGCAGGTACCTGAAAGTGTGGAAAGCAAAACTTCAAATAAGAGGGAACTACTATATAAGAAATGATTATTAAGCTGGCTCAATAAATTGGGTTTAGGGACTGGAGAATGGGGGTGAGTTGGAGAGGAGAAATAGGACTTTGATACAAAGTAATAGCAAAGACAAACCAGCAAGAAGGACAGAGCATAGCATATTCTGGGAGATGAGAGAGGTCTGCCTATACCAGGGCAGGGTGGACAGCAGTGGGAGAATGATTCTGAATGAGAATGAGAATTAGGAAGAGATCAGAAAATTTCTTAAGCTACAATAAAAATGTTAGACTTTGGTTTAAAGACAATGTGACATCATCTCTCCAATCAAAGATCAGATATTTGATCATATGTGTTATCTTGTGTATGTACTTATATATATGCTTAATATTTGAATCTTAATCCACAGGGATTGTATTTTTTACAGGCTTTGAAAAAAAGAGCATATGTTGATTTTCTCATCCAAATAGCAAATTTCCCAGTGCAGTGCAATACATATTCTATTCTTTCTTTGTTAATATATGATGCCTCCTTTATCACACACGAAGGTGTTATATAAATTAGACACTGAATTACTCATTCTATCTTATTGATCTATTCAACTATTCTTGCACTAATAAGTTGTAAATTGTTTTGGCTTTGTAATATTTCTTCATACTGATAGAACAAGCTTCTCTTCTGTTGAGCTTTGAATTGAATTATAAAATTCTAATTTGGAAATATATATATGTGTGTGTGTGTGTGTATATATGTGTGTGTGTATGTATATATATATATATATGAATTTTCATTCTGTCACCAGAAGACCTTCAGTGCACATAAAAAGTGAAATTCTGTCGCAGTCAGTTCCATTACAAAAAAAATGTAGAAACCAATACATGTCAAAGAATCATCTTTTTGGATGTTAACAATAGCAAACATCTATTCGATATGTCCCATTGTGCCCCAGTACCTAATACTGTGATTGAATTTCAGTGGCAATAAGTAAACAATTGTTGATGGAATTAACTGTTTACTTTTATTTAAGTTGTACCAGAAGGATGAAAAAAAGATGATGTCAGACAAGATCAGGTATAACGAACAGCAAGAACAAATACAATTTAACATCTTCTACACAATATTACCATGCGTAGAATTCACTGGCCTAACTCCAGCAATTCTGGCCCCAGTCTCATCTCCATGTTTTTGTTGGAAGTTAAGAAATGAGCGTCATCCATGATTGTATATTTAGAAAATACCATCTCTCAGCCCAAAATCTCCTTAAGCTGATAAGCAACTTCAGCAAAGTCTCAGGATACAAAATCCGTGTGCAAAAGTCACTAACATTCTTACACACCAATAACAAACAGAGAGCCAAATAATTAGTGAATTCCCATTCAGAATTGCTTCAAAGGGAATAAAATACCTAGGAATCCAACTTACAAGGGATGTAAAGGACCTCTTCAAGGAGAACTACAAACCACTGCTCAGTGAAATCAAAGAGACACAAGCAATGAAGAAACATCTCATGCTCATGGATAGGAAGATCAATATCGTGAAATGGCCATAATGCCCAAGGGTCATTTAAGAGTTCAATGCCATCCCCATCAGCTACCAATGAGTTTCTTCACAGAAGTGGAAAAAACTGCTTTAAAGTCATATGGAAGACCAAAAAAGAGCCCAGCATTTCCAAGACCAATCCTAAGTCAAAAGAGGCAAAGCTGGGGCATGCACGCTGCCTGACTTCAACAGACTACAAGGCTACAGTAACCATAAACAGATGGTACTGTGGCCAACAGAGATATGGACCAATGGAACAGAACAGAGTCTCAGAAATAATACCACACATCTACAGCCATCTGATCTTGACAAACCTGAGAAAAACAAGAAATGGAGAAAGGATTCCCTATTTAATAAATGGTTCTGGAAACTGGCTATCTATGTAGAAAGCTGAAACGGATCACTTCTTACACCTTAACAAAATTAATTCAAGATGGTTAGAGACTTAAAGTTAGACCTAAACCATAAAAAACCACAGAGAAAACCTAGGTAGGTATACCATTCAGGCATAGCATGGCAAGAACTTCATGTCTAAACACCAAAAGCTGGAACAAAAGACCAATATTGACAAATGGGATTAATTAAACTAAAGAGCTTCGCATCGCAAAGAAACTACCATATAGAATGAACAAGGCACCATACAAATGGGAGAAATTTTTGCAATCTACTCATCTGGACAAGGGCTAAGTATCCAGAACCTACAAGAACTCAAACAATTTACAAGAAAAAAAAACAAAACAACCATCAAAAAGGCAAGGATATAAAAGACAACTTCTCAAAAGAAGACATTTATGCCGCCAATAGACATCATGAAAAAATGCTCATCATCACTACCTCGATGAATGGCAAATCAGAACCACAAGAATACCATCTCACACAATGAAGGCGACATGTAAAAAGTAAGGAAACACAGGTGCTGGAGAGGATGTGGAGAAGCAGGAATTTTACACTGTTAGTGGACTGTAAACTATTCAAACATGTGGGGAAGACAGTGGTGGCAATTCCTCCAAGGATGCTTAGAACTAGAAATCCATTTGGACCCAGCCATCCCCATTACTGGGTATATTCCCAAAAGGATCATAAATATGGCTTGCTATAAAAGACACATTCACAACGTATGTTTATTGCGGCACTATTCCATAGCACGCTTGGAACCAACCCAAATGTCCATCAGTGATAGACTGGATTAAGAAAATTGCACCATATAACACATGGAATAATGCAGCCATAAAACAAGGATGAGTTCTTGTCCTTTGAGGGTACACTGGACGCTGGAACCATCACTCAGCAACTATTGCAAGAACAGAAAACCAAACACCCACACCGCAGTTCTCACCATAGGTGGAATTGAACAAGAGAACACTTGGACAAAGAGGGGAACATCACACACCGGGGCCTGTATTGGGTGGGGTTGGGGGGAATAGCATAGGAATATACCTAATGTAAAGAAAGTTAATGGTTTTGGCCAGCACAACATGGCACATGATACATATAAAAACCTGCACGTTGTGCACAGTACTAGAACTTAAAGTATAATAATTAAGAAAAAAAAGAAAACGTAGCAAAGTATATCATTAATTTGTAAAACATGGATAAATAAAACAATACAATAATTTCACTCAAGTTTAAATTTACACAAAACTTTGAAATAAGACAGTACAACTTAATGTATTCTAAGAAATGTACATTTGAAACAACGTAAAAATATATTACTAAATGGTAAGTTATTCAGAAAAATATAAAATACTACAGATCACTCTCCCAAATCAAAGTAAAACAAAACCCACAATTCTTAAGCATCACATAATTTTAAACCTGACTTAGAGAAATGAGCGTCATCCTCAGAAAGAGAAAGGATTGGAGAAGCTTCTTAGGATCAATACCAATGTGTCCCTAATAGCCAAACCTGAAAAGCGAAAGGAGACTTCATGTCTTGACAGTTCAGTTCTGGCCAACACTGGGAATGTCCTGTGATTGGCAGCTGCAGACTGAGAGTTTATCTAAGTTTAAATCCTAGGTAATGTTACACCCTTCATGTATCTCTGGTACCCTACACAGCTGTGAACCACAATAAGAAAGGAACATCTTATCTTCAGTTGAGGTGTGAGTTACATTAGTTTCAGTGTTTTTTTTTTTTTTTTTTTTTTTTTTTACAAAATTTCCATTGCCTAGCTATCATAGCCACTTTATCCCCTCTTCAGAGCCCACCATTTTCCTATTAAAGCCAAATATCAGTTTCAATATCATAGGAAATCTCCGTCAGCTCAATAAATATTTGAGGGGAAATTCAAAGCTGGCATATTTATTTATTTCTAAGAATATTTTACTATTCAGTTCAGACCAGAAATCAAATCTATGGATCAGGGGAAATTACTATATGAAAGTTAATTTCATCTGTCTTCCTGTTTTTGATTTTTATTAATATGACTACTAGAAAATTTAAAATTATGAATGTAGCTCTAGAGATGACAAGGTGAGCACAGAGATGCCCTCCAGGTTGCCTTGCAGCCCAGGGAAGGAGACGGGCCTGTACAAAGCAGTCCAGTCCAGGATAATATGTGATCATTTCCAAAGGGAGTGGATAAATACAGTTATTTAAGAGTTATCAAGAGACAGGAATTCCTTCTGACTAGGATAATTAGATATTTCTACCAGCTTGGTCACAATTGAATTTTCACAGAATTCCAAATCTAAGTATTTTCTCTAACCTGCAGGTTATCATGGAAATATGAAGAAGCCCACAGGAAAATCTCTGATTATGAATTCTGAGGCCAAATCAGCTACCTGCATTGAGATTGAGAACCCAATGGGCTAACAAAACTCATGGCAACTCCAGAACTGAGTTAGTCTAGATCTGCTAGCAAATAGCAGATTTCATTTATCTGGCAAATATTTCATAAATTACTACCAAATACTGAGACTAAGATCTTAGATGACAATGCTAGCTACCTTACCAGATCATTTTTCCTTCTTTACCCATACATTACTAAAATTAGTAAAGCAGGGAATTGACCCAAAGGTTGACAATTGGGTATATGAAGGAAAGCAAGGGCCCTGGGAAGTTCACAAATTAGCAAGTAGCCTCTGAATAATCAGAATTAATTACATCAACATAGCCTCCTTGGGATGCCACTGGATTTTCATTTTTGATTCACTTTAAGAATTTAAATCTATTTTATGAACCAGCAGGATGTTCTGAAAGATAAACAAAGCTGTCTGCAGTTTGAATTTCTCCTGACTTTGTCTAGCTCCAATTTCATATTTACCTCATTCTCTCAATTGTTATGGACTACTTACTCTTTGACAACTCAAAGAACCAGATGTGTTTCAAACTAGGAGGCCAAATTCTTCTCCTGAGAATTCTCTTCCCCGGGAATTTCTATAAAAGGTGCTATAAAAAGTGAATCTTCCTGGCAGCATTTTGAAGGCGAACTCTTTGCTCTGCATGGCATCAAGTTACCTGGAGGCTGTTCAGCATTTATGGTTCCGGAGCTATAACTTTCAAATGCAAATGTGATACAAGCAAGACCACTTGAGACATGAGAACATATTGAGATGTCATTGTAATTACACAGGACTCAGACCTAGCCAGCAAGCCAGGACTATGTACGTGCAGGGGTGATTTGCTTCAAGCCAGTTCGTCTTTCTCCTCAACTCCCAGAGGCCCAGCCAAGATACAGACAAACCAATATGCTATGAGCACCGTTCTGGAATTGTAAACACTGACAACAAACTTCCCAGTGGATAAGGCAGCATTGAGTCTCTAGCCACATGCCAGACATGCTGTTAACTTCAGTTCTTACAGCAGTGATGATTTAAAATTACTAATTTCCACTTACAAAATCAGAAGCTGAGGCACAGAGTGACCAGGAACTCACAAAGTGATTAGCAACTAGTATCAGAACCAGATGAGTTAAGTCACTTGCCTAAATGAAGCAAGGATTCGAAGACAGGGTTATCTGAATCCACATCCTTGCTCTCAAATTCCATGACACACTTCCTACCACAGAATATTTTATTTTAACAATGTATAATGCATCTTCTCCATCATCCTTCAAAGTATTTGATATAATTGGGCAAATCAAGCCATGATTAGAAACCATGTTTTCTCCTCTGTAAAATGAGTTAATGATTACAGTATCACCATAACATCTGGTTATTAAGGGGTGGAATGGGGCTTTTTGTAAAAGTCATGTTTTACTTTGTTTAATGACTACCCACGTCATTCCACAGAGGATTTGAAATGACTTGGCCCAGTAAATAACTCCTTTAGACATCCATTTATTCATCAATAAATGGGGATAATAACATCAGCCACGTGCTGATTGGGGTTGAACCCAAGCAGCCTGGGGTTGCTGGAGTGAAAGGGTGGATCTGAAAACACCGTTTATTACTAGGTGCTATACCAATGTGATTTTGCAAGTACAAGAGCAAAAGAAGAGTTACAGAACCCAGGACCTTGTTATGTTTCTTTTTTTCTCTTAACCCATGTAAGGGTATAGTGAAAGGAAATAAAACACTTCATTTTCTTGTTTCTTTCTGTTTCGCACAAACTTGGGACCTGCTTATTTTAATCAAGCCATCATGTTCCTAGTACAGCTACAAGGGTCCAAGGAAAGATGGCAGTGGCCCTCATCCCAGAACTTGCTACCTGGGAGAATGTTTCTGGAAAGGAGTGCTCAGCTTTTGGGGATACTTAATAGTACTCTCCAAGGTATCATTTTCTGGACAGCTCCATTCTGCAAGAAAGGTCAGAGGGCAAAGCAAAGCCCTCACAGGTAAATATTGAACCAGGTGTTTAAACACCACCAGACACCATACACAAATAGCAGCTGCTAGAGGGAATGTGAAGACCTCATCACCTGGCAACAACTCTGATTAAGGCTTCTTCATGAGAGATTGTAGGAGAAGGAAAATCAAGCATCCATGGTGTATGGCCAGGCCTCTATGTCTTCACACATCAAACTTTCCTGAACAAGGCAAAAGGGATTACTCAGGCACTTGACAATAATGGAAAAACCATGCAAAGGAAAGTGTGGTTCTTCTGAAAGAGGACATGGCAATGGAGTTAGTCTAGATTCTTTTTCTGCAATTCTAATCTTTGTGTAATTGTTCTACGGTCCACAGATGTCATCTGGGGAACATTGTACGGATATGGCTCAGACTTTTATTATATGAAGTGTAAAGCAGTGTCACATATATAGAGAGGGGAGGAGGAGGGAATTAGCATTTATTATCTACTGTGTGCCATGTCCATGTCATGTGCTGGCTGGTTAGTTCTCATTATCTCATTTGATTCTCGCAAGAGCCTCGCAATTACTCCCAATTTACAAAGCAAGAAATTGAGACTCAAGTTATGCTCAGTTTATGTAACTAGTAAATGATCAAACCAGAATTCAAATTAAAATTACTGTTATTCAAAACCATATTTTCTAATTTGCCATGATCCAACATGTCTCAGTAGTGGCTATTACTAAACTAACTGAACTTTCCCAATTCTCACTCATCTATCATGAAATACATGATGCCGGAACTAGACTCAGCACTTGAGCTAAAACCTAGTAAGCCATAAGTTCTGGTCCCCTAAAGGTTTCCACTGGTGCAATTCAAGTCTCTATTTACTCTATTTTATTTATTTGTACCCAAATAAAATTTTAAGTAGACGTTCTTATTCATAAGCTTTATATGGACACAGAAGACCTAGTACCTGAATGGGTTGTAGAAAGCTAATAGCCCAAATCTCCTAATTTTACAGATTAGAAAACTGAGATACTGAAGAGTTGAGCATTTGCTTAAATTCACACGGTTCGTACTGAAGACAAGAAGAGAGCCCAAGCCTGTGTCTGTCTCAGGTTATCCAAAAATTGTGGATCTTGTCTTCTAAGAGTCATATAAATGTTATTTATTTATTTATTTATTTATTTATTTATTTATTTAGAAACAGAGTCTCTCTCTGTTGCCCAGGCTGGAGTGCAGTGGAGTGATCTCAGCTCACTGCAACCTCCGCCTCCCAGGTTCCAGGGATTCTCCTGCCTCAGCCTCCCAAGTAGCTGGGATTACAGGTGTGCATGACTGCACTAGGCCAATTTTTGTATTTTTAGTAGAGACAGGGTTTGCCATGTTGACCAGGCTGGTCTTGAACTCCTGACCTCAGGTAATCCACCCGCCTCGGCCTCCCAGAGTACTGGGAGGATGGATTTTGATATAGTTCCTTATCCTGGAACCTATTACAGACATGAGTCATTGCCCTGGGCCAGAAATAAATCTCTTAAATATACGTTACATATATGTGTAGGTGTGTGCGTGTGTGTGTATGTGTGTGTGTGTGCATGTGTGTGTGTGTGTGTGTGTGTGTGTGTGTATATATCAGATAATGTTTATTGTTCCCATCTAAAGGGATGACAAGATTAAGCAGGCACTTACAATAATAGAGAAAGGCCTAGAATGTAAAGACAAAGAATCTGAATTCATTGCTCAGCTTTGCTTGCTTTGTAACCTTGAACAACTTATTCAGTCTCTCAAAACTCTGGTTTTCTTATCTATAAAATGGAAATGTTAATCCCTACCTTAAAATCTTTAAGGATTTAGCGAATAACAGACAAAATACCTGGCACAGCCTGACATATACTAGCCATGCAATAAGAATTAATCTTTTCCCCATACTTCTTATAAAGCAAAAAAAGAAAAGAACAAAAAACAGTAATGGCACTGCTGCAGTGATTCTTAACTCATTTTTAGGGACATACTTAAATTCTAGAATTATGGGTACGGACTTATAAAAGACAACAACAACAACCAAAATAACAAAACAAAACAAACAACAACAACAACAAAAAAACAGAGACTCAGCACAAAGTTAGACCTGTAAGCAAACACTGCAACCTAATCACCACAGTAGTGTAAAAATGCCACATTAAATCATCCACAGTTGTCACATTATTTATTCACACTGTTATCTGCACAGCAACATCATGTCTCTGTGTGAGTAACACTATTTACTGCTCTAACTGTGCTCATCCCACACTCACAAGGCCAAGGTACCACCTGATGCAATCAATGCCACTCTTCCTTTGGTACCAGCTTGGTATCTAACTGTGCCTCTTCTTTCTTGCAACAAATTGCACCTAACCCTATGCCATTTCCTAAAACAATATCCATATCTCTAAAACTATCTGTCTATCTATCTATCTATCTATCTATCTATCTATCTATCTAGTCTATGCTATAATCTACTAACTTCCTTTCAGCACCCATGAAAGCAACTAGGTACATGACTATGACCAAAACCCTTGCATTTAGGTAATCTGCAAGCTCAGCCTGCTACTGGGCTCCAGACAGCTCAAGAGTCTGAGAAATCTTGTGTATCCCTGATGTTCCACCTTGAAACCTTAAAGTCTGAGTCCTAGCTACCCAGGCTGGAATCCAGGAAACGCATCTCTTCCTCACTTCCTACTTCCTTTTGGAGTGAAGGAGAATCTGTTGTATGATAAATAAACACTCCAAAGACAAAGATTTTAAGGAAATATTTTAGAATTAAGGTTTAAGATTTGTTTATGGTTATTATTACATGGATTATATCTCCAATTAACACTATCTTCTTCAATCAGAATCACTGCATTTGACTCAGAAAGTGGCAGACCACTCTTTCCATTCTAGGACATTAGTTCAAATCTGTCAGTGCTGATAATAACAAGCAATTGTCTCCAACCGTGTGTGCTCTATCGGTTTTAATTGAGTGTATGTTGAACAAATATTCATTGTCACTAAGCTAAGTCTGCTCAACCTTTCTGGCACTTCCAGCAGGAGTAATAGAGATAAAAAGAAAAACAGGTAGAGGGAGAAAGGGAGAGACAGAGGGAGGGAAGGAGGAGGAGAAAAAGGAAGGAAGGAGGGAAGAAAGGAAAAAATTAAATTATTCTCACATGCCAGACCCACAAAATGTTGGATATCATCAGGAAAGATATTAGAAATGAAATAGAAAGGGCCAGGCATGGTGACTCACTCTTGTAATATCAGCATTCTGAGAGGCTGGGGTGGGAGGATTGCTTGAGGTCAGAAGTTTGAGACCAGCCTGGGCAACATGCGAGACCCTGTTTCTAAAAAAATATTAAAACATTAGCTGGGCATGAGGCTGCATACGTGTAGTCCCAGCTACTCAGGAGGCTGAGTTAGGGTGACTGCTTGAGCCCAGGAGTTCAAGGCTGCAGTGAACTATGATCCCACCACCACATTCCAGCCTGGGTGACAGAGTAAGACAAGGCTCTTAAAAAACTAAAATTAACAACAACATCAAAAAGTGAAATGGAAAGCATGACCCTGTATTGTATACAGGTGACTACAGGTCACTTTATAGGTACCTTGTTAGTCCCCCAGCTCTGCATCACCTGTGCCCACCAATCTGGGGGTACTGGGATCCACCTTCAGAGCCTCCCTTCTGGGAATTTAGTATTAAGGCAAGTCACTGTGAACACTCATGTCTTCTTTCTTAGTTATAGAGTTTATTTCTTCTTCCTGTGATTAAGTCCCAGCCTTGTCTTCTCACTCTAGAATTGAGATTCATATTATTTTTCATGATTAAGCCCCTGCCCCTGCCTCACTGCCACCCAATATGTCATTTATTTCAAGAACACAATTGAGTCATTATGAACTAAATGTCACGTAAACTAAACTTTCACACTTTATTTTAATCCTCACAAAATTCATTCATACAGGTGTAATTATCCCCATGTTATAAATAAGGAAACTGAGATACAGAGTAGTAACTCACCTAAGGTCACGCCACAACAAGTAGTAAAATGGATTTTGATATAGTTTTTTTACCCCCAAACCAATTCTTTTAAAACAAACTAAACACTACACCGGAGTTGTTGTTGTTGTTGTTGTTGTTGTTGTTTTTCTAACTAAACACTAAACACTCCTGTATTCTTGCCTTTCAGGTATTCATAATCTAGCCATGTATGGAGACAAGAAAATTAATAGCATTGGGACATGATGACAGAAGCAAGTAAACAATGTTATATTAGTGGAGGAGAAAGCAGTTTATTCTTCCTTAGGCTTATCTGTATAAAAAGAAAGAGGAAGTGTGGGGATGGGCTTTCAGAAAAATGAAAATGCGTAAGTGGCCACTAGTAGCTTATAGTCAGAAATAAGGTGTTTGGTAGGAATATGGCAATATAAAAACTAAAATATTGTTGGAGATTGATTAGAGAAGAATTTGAATGCAAACTAGTAAGTTAGGACATTTTCTTTGGACAAGTATGCTTTCAATAAAAGTTTTATTTTCCCAAGTTTGGAAAATGGATGAGAGCATAGAGAACCAAAAGCAGAGAGGCTTTTATAGTCCAGACTGAGAAGATAAACTCTGATCCAGGTTTGCATGACATGACAGAAAGAGTTAAGAAGTAGGATTTAAAGTTCTGTTGTTGGTAGCCAGTCAGGTCACGAGTATTGAAAGTAAAGAATTAATTGAAGATTCCAGTTTAGGGAATGGTTCCAGAAATCTCACTGTCTTCCAACTAAGGTGTATGACAGCATTCTTGCATTGCTATAAGGAAATACCTGAGACTGGGTAATTTATATGAAAAGCGATTTCATTGGCTCAGAGTTCTGCAGGTTGTACAGGAAGCATAGTGGCATCTGCTTCTGGAGTGATCTCAGGAAGCTTCCAATCATGCCATAAGGCAAAGCGGGAGCAGGACATCACGTGGCTAGAACAGGAGTAAGAGTGAGTGAGTCAGGGCAGCGGGGCAGGGCTATGGGGGGCAGGAGGGAGTGCTGCCATACACTTTTAAACAACTAGATCTCATGTGAACTCAGAGCAAGAGTTTGCTTATCACCAAGGAGATGGCCTAAGCCATTCATGAGGGATCCAGTCCCATGATCCAAATACCTTCTACCAGGCCCCACCTCCAACTTTGGGGCTTACATTTCAACATGAAACTTAGGCAGGGACAAATATCAAAACTATATCATAAGGGATACATCTTGAAGCATTAAAAAAATAAAATTGGAACAATATGAACAAGTACTGAATAGCCACATAATATGCGTATGATATGTATAAGCTTGTGAGCAGATAGTGTAAAACAATGCTTCTACAATTTTAATGAGCATTCAAATAACCCAAAAATCTCATTAAAATGTGTATTCTCAGTGAAACCCCATCTCTACTAAAAATATAAAAAATTAGCCAGGTGTGGTGGCACATGCCTGTAGTCCCAGCTACTCAAGAGGCTGAGGCAGGAGAATCACTTGAACCAGAAGACCAACAATCTGCATTTATAATGAGCTCCCAACGATGTTGATGCTAATGCTGGTCCTCAGACCACTTTTGAGTATAAAATACCAAAAATGACCAGGTGCGGTGGGTCATGCCTGTAATCCTAGCACTTTGGGAGGCCAAGGCAGGAGGATTCCTTGAGCCCGGGAGTTCCACACCAGCCTGAGCAACACAGTGAGACCCTGTCTCTGTGAAAAACAAAATTAAATAAAATACAAAAGGAGATATTTAAGACACTCTTAGACAGATAGTAACTGTTTAATAGGTCAATTAAAAAAACTAGCAATGGAGGATTGGGGATGTGAAAGGGGTAGAATAAACATTTAATTTTTTATTTATTTTAGAGTGCTGCTTGGAGGCTAGCCATGCCTTCCGCAAAGTGTCCTTGGTGTTGCTTGTAAAAGCCATATGAACCTAGGATGTCTTTGCAGCTCTTCCTGGGAGGTCTTTTCAATGTACTAGATAGAAACAATGAGTCCCATGTAACTGCAGAGTTTCTTCCATCACAGCCAAGAATGTTCACCTTCTATAGAGTAAAGAGTCCCTTGACTTTTTCTTTGCCAAAACTTAAAGACTCACATTAGAGATGGGGATGAAAACATTTAGCAGTCAGCTCCCTTAAAGAATGTTGAAAATATACACCAGAGATCTTCGTCCAAAAGTAAATAATTACTGTTTGGTGAGTGTTTAGAATACTGATTGGAACATACTTAAATCCTGTTAGCTCTCTTCTTACTGACAACTGCCTGCCTATCTTAACTTGCAGGTGCTGTTGTTGTTTGCTTGTTTGTTTCTGTTTTAATCTGGTTGCATATTAAAGGTATCCAAAAAATTATTTTTTGAGAAATGTATGCTAACTTTCACACCCTAAATCTACTGTTTTTTCTACAAAATTAAAGCCTCCAAATATTGAAGGGAACCTTAAAAGTTAGCTACTAGCATTTCTGTACCGATATCCAGCTAGGTGGTCAACTACACTCTGCTTGAACACCTCCAGCACTGGTCGGCTCACCACCACTTGGAGATCTCAGTATACATTTAGACCACAGTGTTAGAAAATCCGAACTTATTTTATTCCAACCTGGCTTCATACCTTTTCATTTATTCCTCCTACTTCCACTGTATGAATGCAAAGAAAAATGTAACCCTTTCTCAAATAATTGTTCTTCAAATGTTGAATACCACTAGTATGGTCCCCTAGAGTCCTCATTTGTTCCAGGTCAACAATTTTTTATTCTTCTGACTGTTCCTCATATAAAATGAATTGAAACCTCTTCTCTGTTTAATTACTCGTACTCTAAAATTGTTCCTTTTTTTTTTTTTCTCTTAAACTGTGGTATTCTCAATCAAAGGTAAAACTGCAAGTGGGACTCTGAGTAGCTTAGATAAAAATGTGCCTATTACATCCCTTACATTTTCCACCTTCATGTATTCTGAGGTCATACTAGAGAGGTAGAAAGAGAAAAAAGAACATGGATTCAGAGAGAAAGAGATTTGAGATTGGCAATGCAGCCCCAACTCTCACTACTATATAGGCAAGTTATTTAACCTCTGAGCTGAAAACTTCAATTTCCGAAATGAGAAAATTAAATTTAAAAATTAAGGATGGACATGAGATGTACAGATAAATGTATATAAAGTCTCTAGCAATGCCTGACACATAGTAGACATTCAACACGTTATTATTATTTTTGGTATTTTGGCAATGCATATTACTGATTAATCTACATTGTAACTACTGTCACCTAAAAATCCCAAATCCATTATATGACATATTTTAGTAGCACAATTATTTTATTGTGAAACCTGTGACATAAATGTACCTTTACTTACATGCCTTTACTTCTTTCAAAAATTAATCTATCCTTTCAGAGTTACTTGAGTTCTTTTTGGATAAAACTTCTGGAACCAAATATTTTAAATACCCTTCTCAATTTTGAACAAGGTAAAATTCTTACGAGCATGACACTTGTTTAAACAAGAAACACACACACTCCCCCATACACACACAGGTTGAAGGAAGAGTCCAATGCCTCTAGAAATATTGCCAAAAGTTGATCCTTCAAATCCAGCCCTTGGACTTCCTGTGAATTCACTTATTTATTATAAATCATCCTCATATTGTTCTACCTAGTCAAAAAGATGTCATAAGAAACTCTGTCTCGCATCATGTTGAAATCCAAACATATACTATCTATACCTAGTCCATCAAAGAAGGAAATGATTGCAGCATTGGTGGTTCATTCTTGATGAACCCCGGAATTCTAATAATTATGATTACTTCCTTTTCTAAATGCTTACAAAACATCTTCCTGATAATACTTTTCAATTCTTGCCTAGAATTTCTAAAAGCAGGTGTGATGGTTAATACTGTGTGTCAACTTGATTGGACTGAAGGAGCAAAGCATTGATTCTGGGTGTGTCTGTGAGGATGTTGCCAAAGAAGATTAACATTGAAGTCAGTAGGCTGGGGAAGGCAGACCCACCCTTAATCTGGTGGGCACCATCTAATCAGCTGCCAGTGAATATAAAGCAGGCAGAAAAACGTGAAGGGGTGAGACTGGCCTAGCCTCCCAGCCTACATCTTTCTCCCGTGCTGGATGCTTCCTACCCTGGAACATCGGACTCCAAGTTCTTCAGTTTTGGGACTTGGACTGGCTCTCCTTGCTCCTCAGCCTGCAGACGGCCTATTGTGGGACTTTGTGATCATGAGCCAAGGAGTGGAGACTACAAAATCTGGCCCTATGTTTACATACTTTTCTCAAACAAGATCACAGCTATTCAATCCAAAGAAGCATATTGACCCTGCCCAGTGGAAGAACCAGGAAGATGTGGTCATTCATTCAATTCTGTGTGTAGTATTGGTGCTGTGTCCAAATTAGAAGCTAGCTGAGGTAGCTTGCACCATCTTTTCTAGTTGAAATAGTGAACTGATAGGAAAACTAATAAGTACAAAGAGTTCACAAAGAGGGCCTCCTCTGCCTTTCAAAAGGAAGGTCACCTACACATGTTTAAGGTGTCTCTGCACATGTCTCCAGCTCTTCATAAGAAAGCAAGTACAGTGTGGATTTCAAATTGTGGATAACTTCAGATCCAGCTGATTTTCGACAGCTGTGTTATTGCTGTGGTATCCTTTTTTACACGTGATAGTGACAGTTTCTGATTCTCCCCGTCCCCACAAAAGTTGTTAACCATAGCACCAGGAAGCCTAAGAATGCTAAGGGCTCCAGCTCAGGCTTTGTTCCAGGCTTTCTGGTGTGAGCTCTGCTGGTGATAATGAAATTGAAGCTACTTATTCTCAGTGTTTTTTTTCTCTGGTCTTGAGTGTCCACAGTTCATTATTTTCCAGTAGGAATAATTCCTTTTCTGCATTCACACTCCATAGAGAACCCTGACTAACACAGTAGTATTCTCTATTACTGTGTGCAACTAAGGAATGATGAGAAAATGGTTTCACACATCCCATTAACAGAATTTCTAATAAAGTAAGGAAGTCTTTTTCAAACACATGTTATACAGAAAACTATTCCAGAATGATGCACATTTTTTAAAATTTTATGTTTTTCAAATAAATTTGGGAATGTCTGAAACCATGAGAATGTCTTGAGATTTTAGCAGAGTTTTGCAGTTTTACTTGTAGAGATCTTTCATCTACTTGGTTAGGTATATTCATACTTTTTGTTTGCTTATTTTGCAGCTGTTGTGAAGGGGTTGAGCTCTTGCTTTGATTCTCAGCTTGGTCACTGAGGGTGTATAGCGGTGCTACTAATTTTTGTACATTGATTCTGTATCCTGAAATTTACTGAATTTATTTACCAAATCTAGGAGCTTTTTAAATGAGTCTTTAGGGTTGTCTAGGTATATGATCATATCATCAGAGAAGTAACAGTTTGACTTTCTCTTTATGGATTTGGATGCCCTTGATTTCTTTCTCTTGTCTGATTGCTCTGGCTTAGACTTCCAGTACTACGATGAATAGAAGTGGTAAAAGTGGGCACCCTTGTCTTGTTCCAGTTTTCAGGGTGAATGTTTTCATCTTTTGCCATTCCCCATAGTTGGCTGTGGGTTTGTCATAGATGGCTTTTATCACCTTAAAGTATGCCCTTTCTATGCCGATTTTCCTGAGGCTTTTAATCATAAAGCGATGCTGAATTTTGCCAAATGTTTTTTCTTTGACTATTGAGATGATCACGTGATTTTTGTTTTTAATTCTATTTATGTGGTGTATCACATTTATTGACTTGTATATGTTAAATCAACCCTGCATCTCTCTGATATGAAACCCATTTGATCACAGTGTGTGATATTTTTGATATACTGTTTGATTTGGTTAGCTAATATTTTGTTGAGGATTTTTGCATATATGTTCATCAGGGATATTGGTCTATAGTTTTCCTTTTTTATTATGCCCTTTCCTGGTTTCAGTATCAGGGTAATACTGGCTACATAGAATGATTTAGGGAGGATTCCCTCTTTATCTTTTGGAATCATTTTAGTAAGATTGGTACCAATTCTTTGAATATCTGATACAATTCAATTCTGAATTCATCTGGTCTTAGACTTCTAATTGTTGGAAATGTTTTAATTACTGTTTAAATCTTGCTACTTGTTATTGGTCTCTTCACAGTTTCTATTTCTTTCTGGCTTAATCTAAGAGGGTTGTATATTTCCAGTAATTCATCCATCTCCTCCAGGTTTTCTAGTTTGTGTACATAAAGGTGTTTATAGTAGCCTTGAAAGATCATTTGTATTTCTGTGTTATCAATCGTAATATCTTCCATTTCATTTCAAATTGAGCTTATTTTCATCTTCTCTCTTTTCTTGGTTAATCTGGCTAATGGTCCATACATTTTGTTTATCTATTTAAAGAACCAGGTTTTGGTTTCATTTAAATTTTGTATTTTTTGTTTGTTTCAATTTCATTTAGTTCTGCTATAATCTTTATTTGTTTTCTTCTGCTGGGTTTGGATTTGGTTTATTCTTTTTTTATTTTTTATTTTATAATGTTTTTTGAGATGGAGTCTCACTCTGTTGCCCAGGCTGGAGTGCAGTGGCATTGGTTTGTTCATGTTTCTCTAGTTCCTTGAGTTGTGACCTTACATCGTCTATTTGTGTTATTTCAGACTTTTTCATGCAGGCATTTAATGCTGTGAACTTTCCTCTTAGCACTGCTTTTGCTGTATGCCAGAGGTTTCGATAGGTTCTATCACTATTATCATATACTTCAAAGAATTTTTTAATTTCTATCTTGATTTCTTTTTTTGTTTTTATTACACTTCAAGTTCTAGAGTACATGTGCACAACGTGCAGGTTTGTTACATATGTATACGTGTGCCACGTTGGTGTGCTGCACCCGTTAATTCATCATTTACATTAGGTATTTTTCCTAATGTTATCCCTCCGCCTGCCCCCCACTGCATGGCAGGCCCTGGTATGTGATGTTCCCCACCTTGTGTCCAAGTGTTCTCATTGTTCAATTCCCACCTATGAGTGAGAACATGCAGTGTTTGGTTTTCCATTCTTGCGATAGTTTGCTCAGAATGATGGTTTCCAGCTTCATCTATGTCCCTATAAAGGACATGAACTCATCCTTTTTTATGGCTGCATAGTATTCCATGGTGTATATGTGCCACATTTCCTTAATCCACTCTATCATTGATGGACATTTGGGTTGCTTCCAAGTGTTTGCTATTGTGAATAGTGCCACAATAAACATACGTGTGCATGTGTCTTTATAGTAGCATGGTTTACAATCTTTTAGGTATATACCCAGTATTGGGGATGGCTGGGTCAAATGGTATTTCCAGTTCCAGATCCTTGAGGAATTGCCACACTGTCTTCGACAGTGGTTGAACTAGTTTACACTCCCACCAACAGTGTAAAAGTGTTCCTATTTCTCCACATCCTCTCCAGCACCTGTTGTTTCCTTACTTTTTAATGATCGCTAATGTAGCTGGTGTGAGATGGTATCCTATTGTGGCTTTGATTTGCATTTCTCTGCTTGCCAGTGATGATGGGCATTTTTTCATGTGTCTATTGGCTGCATAAATGTCTTCTTTTGAGAAGTGTCTGTTCATATCCTTTGCCCACTTTTTGACGGGTTGTTAGATTTTTTTTCTTGTAAATTTGTTTGAGTTCTTTGTAGGTTCTGGATATTAGCCTTTTGTCAGATGGGTAGATTGCAAAAATTTTCTCCCGTTCTATAGGTTGCCTGTTCACTCTGATGGTGGTTTCTTTTGCTGTGCAGAAGCTCTTTAGTTTAATTAGATTCCATTTGTCAATTTTGGCTTTTGTTGCCATTGCTTTTGGTGATTTAATCATGAAGTCCTTGCCCATGCCTATGTTCTGAATAGTATTGCCTAGGTTTTCTTCTAGGGTTTTTATGGTTTTAGCTCTAACATCTAAGTTTTTTATCCATCTTGAACTAATTTTTGTGTAAGGAAGGAATCCAGTTTCGTGTAAGGAAGGAATCCAGTTTCACCTTTCTAGATAAGACTAGCCAGTTTTCCCAGCACCATTTATTAAATAGGGAATCCTTTTCCCATTTCTTATTTTTGTCAGGTTTGTCAAAGATCAGATGGTTTTAGATGTGTGGTATTATTCCTTAGGGCTCTGTTCTGTTCCATTGGTCTATATCTCTGTTTTGGTACCAGTACCATGCTGTTTTTATATTCTTTCTGATTTTCTTCCTACTTTTTGTCTGTCAGTTATGGAGAGAGACTTTGAACTCTACAAATACAGTATTATCTTTAATCTATTTCTTTTTTCAGCTCTGTCAGTTTTTGCATTATGCATTTTGAAACTCCATTATTAAGTGCATTGAAATTTGTTCTGCCTTCATAATGATCTAGTCTCTTAATCATCAGGAAAATCTCCTTATCATGAGTAATAGTCTCTACTTTGGAAAATACTTAGTCTGATACTAATATAAGTCATTCCTGCTTTGTTTTGATTCATGTTTGCTTTTTCATTCATTTACTTTAAAATCATTTTAAAATGCATATTTTAGTTTTATTGTACATAGCATATTTTTAATCTAATAATCTGCTATCAGATAGTCTGATAATCTCTGCTTTTCAATGGAATGTTTAGACAATATATAATGTAATTATCAAGATAATTAATTGCAAACTATAATTTTGTTTTCTACTTATCTCTTCTATTTTTAATGTTTTATTTTCTTTTTTTATTATTTATTTATTTATTTATTTATTTATTTATTTTTTATTATACTTTAAGTTCTAGGGTACATGTGCATAACGTGCAGGTTTGTTACATATGTATATTTGTGCCATGTTGGTGTGCTGCACCCATCAACTCGTCAGCTAATGTTTTATTTTCTTTTCTGCCTTCCTTCAGATTAAGTGAATTTTCTATGATTTAATTTTATCTCCATTATTGTTTTGACTGGTTTGTTAGCTACCTGACTTTTTTTAACATTAAAGATTTAGGGTTTACATATTCATCTTTAACTTATAATGTTACACCACTTTACATATAATGTAAACATTTTCAGCATATCTTTTTATTTTCCCATCCTTTCTTTCTGTTAACATTTTAATATGTTTTACTTCTCATGTTATAGCTTCATAATATACTGTTATTAATTTTGCTGTAAACAGGCAATTGCCTTTTAAAGAAATGAAAAAGAAGAAAATTCTCTAATATTTACTGTTTCTGCTGCTTTTATTATTTTTTTCTGTAGATATATGTTTCCATCTGGTATTGTTTTCCTTCTGTCTGAAGAACTTCCTTTCATATGTTTTATAGTACAGGTCTGCCAGCAATGTATTTTCTCAGCTATTGTTGTCTAAAGAACTTTCAATTTGCATTCATTCATTTTTGAAATATAGTTTTGTTAGTTATAGGTTTCTAGGTTGAAAATGTTTTTTCTTTTCTTTCTTTTTTTTTTCTTTGAGGCGGAATCTCGCTCTGTCGCCCAGACTGAAGTGCAGTGGCGCAATCTCGGCTCACTGCAAGCTCCGCCTCCCGGGTTCACGCCATTCTCCTGCCTCAGCCTCCTGAGTAGCTGGAACTACAGGCGCCCGCCACCTCGCCCGGCTAGTTTTTTGTATTTTAGTAGAGACGGGGTTTCACCATGTTAGCCAGGATGGTCTCGATTTCCTGACCTCGTGATCCGCCCGTCTCGGCCTCCCAAAGTGCTGGGATTACAGGCTTGAGCCACCGCGCCCGGCCGAAAAATGTTTTTTCTTCAATCACTTTTAAAATGTCTTTATTGTTTTCTGACTTCCTTTGTTTGGGATATAAAGTATGAGGACATTCTTAATCTCCCCACCCCCATGTAATTTATCTTTGGTTAGTTTTCTGGGATTTATCCTGCTAAGAGTTAATTGAAATTCTTGGATTTGTTTGTGTATAGTTTTCTTGAAATATGGAAAAATTTCAGCTCTATCTTTTCTAATAATTTTCCTACCCTCCTCCTTATGGAGTTTCAATTATATATTGGTAAAGTTAGACTCATTCATTGTCCACCAGGATGCCAAGGCTGTCTAAAATGTTTTGGAATGGTTTTCTCTCTGTGCTTCATTTGGATGTTTCTATTTCTATGATTTTCACTTCAGCAATCTTTACTTCTATAGCATCTAATCTTCTGTTAAGTGCCTGATCTGAATTTGGCATTTCACAACATAGCAAGACCACCATGCTCTGCCTGCCCTCTACCTCTCATAACTTGCTTCCAGGCCGAAGGCCAACATGATTAATCCTAGAGCACACATGTGGTCTCTTCGCTTAGGGATCATAGCCCTACTTGGCTTCTTCTTGTACAATGTCAGAAAACGGTTATTTTTTTTTTAATACTTTAAGTTCTGGGGTACATGTGCAGACCGTGCAGTTTTGTTACATAGGTATACACGTGCCATGGTGGTTTGCTGCACCCATCCACCCGTCACCTACATTACCTAATGTAATGTAGCATTTCTCCCAATGTTGTCCCTCCCCTAAACCCCCACCCCATGGCAGACCCCAGCATATGATGTTCCCCTCCATATGTTCGTGTGTTCTCATTGTTCAACTCCCACTTATGAGTGAGAACATACGGTGTTTGGTAGAAAATAGTTATGTCATCCATTTTCCCCAAGATTCTAGCAGTTTAAAGCGGAAAGGCAAGGGTCATATTAGTTTCTCCATGATCAGAAGCAAAAATTTTGTCCTGTGTAGTTTGAAAAATTCTAAACTAGAGAAATTGTATAGATGTTTCAGACTTACTTTTATACTTGAGTGTTAATTTCCAATAATTTATTGAGAGAATAATAATTAATTCATAAGAGTTTTAAAAATTATAAGTCTCTAAGTTAAACTGGTATTTAGTAGCCAGGAGACAAATAGTATGCAAATCATTTGAGAAGGATAAAGCTTAAATTATGTAGAATATTTTAAATACAGTTGAATCAAGACACAATGAGTAATATTATACTGTGTTTAATTTATCAAAAATTCTTACTTGGCTATTAAANTTCTTGTACAATGTCAGAAAACGGTTATTTTTTTTTTAATACTTTAAGTTCTGGGGTACATGTGCAGACCGTGCAGTTTTGTTACATAGGTATACACGTGCCATGGTGGTTTGCTGCACCCATCCACCCGTCACCTACATTACCTAATGTAATGTAGCATTTCTCCCAATGTTGTCCCTCCCCTAAACCCCCACCCCCCAACAGGCCCCGGTGTATGATGTTCCCCTCCATATGTTCGTGTGTTCTCATTGTTCAACTCCCACTTATGAGTGAGAACATACGGTGTTTGGTAGAAAATAGTTATGTCATGCATTTTCCCCAAGATTCTAGCAGTTTAAAGCGGAAAGGCAAGGGTCATATTAGTTTCTCCATGATCAGAAGCAAAAATTTTGTCCTGTGTAGTTTGAAAAATTCTAAACTAGAGAAATTGTATAGATGTTTCAGACTTACTTTTATACTTGAGTGTTAATTTCCAATAATTTATTGAGAGAATAATAATTAATTCATAAGAGTTTTAAAATTATAAGTCTCTAAGTTAAACTGGTATTTAGTAGCCAGGAGACAAATAGTATGCAAATCATTTGAGAAGGATAAAGCTTAAATTATGTAGAATATTTTAAATACAGTTGAATCAAGACACAATGAGTAATATTATACTGTGTTTAATTTATCAAAATTCTTACTTGGCTATTAAAGAAATGATCCTTACCTAGTTCCTCAATTAAAACATTAAAATCAGGCATCAAAAAGATCGTCCAATATTAGAATGGGAAGAAAAGTATATATCTTCCTTTCCAATCCTCACATTTTATAGCTTTGGACAGGAGAGTTGGAAAAGTCAAGTAATTTTTTTCATTCGCCCAAAGAAGCATAACTTGTTATTGGAAAAGCTGATGTTACCACATTCCTAGTACTGTGAGCCACATACTTTTCCCTCCTCCCTCAGAATTCAAAGTATGCTGAAATATATGGTGCTATAAAACTAATCAATATCAATAAATAGGATGTTATTTTTCTAAAAATTAGATTTTTTCAATTATCTTTATGTCATATTATTTTTAAATTGTTAATTAAGCAAATACTAGATTAAATTTTACTACATTTTGCTTTATTTGTGGTCAGTTATTACTTTTCCAAAAATTGAGCAGCCAAATTATGATGCAAAGGAAGTAGGGAAGAGCTATAATATTCTGAAACCATTTGTTTCACCTGTCTACTCTTTAGCCCTGTGCAATATTACATTGAGTTAATGTCTTAGAAAATAGTTATTACTTGAGCTCATGGAGATTTTGTAAAGAATTATATCACTTATCAAAATTCCCAAGTCCCCATAACATATTTGATCACCTCAAGAGTTCCCTTAAGGTTTTATTTTTATGATCTTACTTAGCAAGCATTTAAGCAAATAACTCATCTAAGTTGTCTACAGAGTTGAATTGAATCTTCCACCAGCTTGTGTTAAAATAATGTTTTGAATGATGTTCAAATAATTTAGAATTAGCTTTTGCAAAAGAAGTGTATAATTCCTTTCACTTACTGCTGTGTTATGTCCCTTCCCTGCTTTAAAAAAAATGGACCTTGAGCTCAAAAAGAGGATGTACCATAAGAATTGTAAGCTGTAAAGTGACCTAAATCTTCTGAACTCCAAACTGCTTCCCACTGGCTTTATCTATGCTCTATTTCAGTGTCTCCCTCTGGTATAGCATTAGCCAAATAACTATTGTTAAAATGCACATTTGCAGCAAAAAACATTAGTTCAAGTGAGTTATCAGTTGGGGAAAGCAGAATGTTGGCCTAGAAGAAAAGGTTTTTGAGATATGCATGTATACATTTAGTCAGCAGATAACTATTGAGTACTCACTGTATGCTAGACATTGTGTTAGGGGAATATACTGATAAACAAGCCATAGAAAGGATAGTAATCTTTATATATTGTCTGTCTATTTCATTGTTGACAGTTTCCCCCACCCATTATCACCAGCAAACACTGGAATTGAAACTCCATTAGGACCTCGTGTCTTGTTCATCACTGTAGCCCTACCTGCTAGATTGATTCCTGCCATATAGTAGAGATTCAATAAATATTTTTAGATTTAGTGAATGATTGAATGAATGGCACTGCCCCTGCTCTTAAGAGAGCTTGATATTTGAGAGATGGTTGGGAGAGCTGATGGCATGAAAGAGTTCAAATGATGGAGTAGTTGGAAGAGTTCAGAATGCTTTTACTGGTCTATCAGTACTATAATTCTGAATTTTCTAGTTCTTCAGGTCAGCAGTAAAAATAGAAATATTTATTTATCTATATTTATCAATTTATATTTTAGTGGTTTTTCTACATCTGTTCATTTTATTTCATTCTTACAGCAATAAATATGCCAGAAAGATATTATAATCTCAGAACCTAAGAATTAGAAGGCGAGAGAGGAAGAATCTAGTACAATCTGAATGGGACCAGGCCCCTGTGGCAGTCTCTGCTCGTACATTGAGCCCACTTTGAGTTCAGATTCACCAGTGTGTTCCTCCTCCAAAAACAAACAAATCCAAATTCAAGAGAATTAGAGGCTAATATAGTGTTGGTTATTTGGGGAAAAAGTTAAAAAAGAGATAAACATGACACAGCAAAGCTTCATCACCATTACCATCATCACTTAATATAGTACCTCTTCCTTTATGGAAAGTGTTCCTTCATCCAAGATACTCATTGCCCTGACCATGCTGGTTTTCTTACCTTACTCAGCCTCTAAAATGTACTCCTTCTATTGTGCTGGGTCATTCATTTCTTACCCTCAGTTTGCATGCCCACTAAAACAACAAAAACAACATCTGTTTACTTGAGGATCTTCTTGGAGAACATTCAAGTCCGAGGATACATGGATAACTTATTAGGGCAATGTTCTATACATTTGTTTTCATACTTCTTACTCTAAACAGCCTTCTAAAATAATAACAATTAATATCTGTACTTTTGAGCTAAGGAAACTTATGCTCAGAGACCACAGTTAACTTAGTCAAAATGGCATAACTGGCAAATAGTGGTGGGGATTCAAAGCCACGTGTGCCTGTCTCCAAATCCTGTGCTATTTACAGGTCGTATGTGCCTCATAATATAATAGTAGCTACTATTTATTGAACATTTGCCTGTGCCAGATATTGTACTACACATTTCACAAATATTGTGTAATTTAATTCTCATTGTGACTCAACTATGAGTACTGTTATTATTCCCATTTTATAAATGAAAAATCTGAGGTTGAGCAAAGATAAGTCACTCACCCAAAATCACATAACAAGAAAGTTGCAGTGGGAGAATATAATCAGGTACACTCGGTTCATTTGTCTTTTGCTTTCCACCAAGTCACATTATTGAAATGGACATACTGATGCCCCAATTCAATATTCCTCATCAATATAACAAGTCCCTTCACAGACATTAATAAAATATGATTTTCTATTCTCTAAACATATTAAGTGATATAGTGCTCATTACTCCATGATCCAGCCTATTTCCAAACTGGATACTCTAGTAATAAGAAATTTGTTTTGAACCAAAAGTTGTCCTTCTTTAACCCTGTCTTATGAAGTCTATTGTTTTGTCCTAAATAGCAACAAACCATTTTTTTTGACTCTCATCTATAGGATAGCTCTTCAATTATTTCATTTATTTTAAACTATTTATGATATGTTTATCATATGATATGCAATGTGCTAGATGCTGGGTATACAATTTATAAGAACACAATGACAGTCCCTTATAGCTTACTGGTTGAAATAGGCACTAATAAAATAATTATACAAATAGACATGTAACTGCAAAATGTGATAAGTAACAAAGTGAAGAAAACTATACAGGATGGTGAAAGTGTATACCTTGGTCTAATTTAATTTAAGATGGGTATTTTGGAAGGCTCCTCTGTAAAGAGGATATTTAAAGAATAAGTAGAAAGTAACCAGGCAAAAATGGTTAAGGAGTAAAGGCAATGGTGATGAAAGTTTAGTAAAGACAAGAGTGTGTACAAGTCTTTGAGGCTGGAGGGAGTATAGGGCCTGCCAAGAATAAAAGGAAGAATCGTGAGGCTGAAGCCCAAAGAATAACTGAGATGATCAATTAGCTGGAAAGGAATACAGGCTCCAATTCATGCATCAAGGTCCATACATACCATGGTAATAATTCTGATCTTCAGTAGTAACAAGTACACTTAGCACACAGATCTTTGACTCTAATACCATTTCCTATAAAAGGAATCAGGGTTTCTTGGACAAAGGAATAGGGTAGAAAATACATAAGGTAAACTTGTAGCATAATGTAATTCCAAAAAGTAAAAAATTGCTAAAACTAAAACAATATTAAGGATAGATCAAAGAGACACAGGAGGAGCTAAATAAAAGAGCATCCAATGACCAAAACTGGAACAATCTGAGCAAAAACAATCAACAAAGTGTCATTGGATTATAACCCAAAGCATAAAACAAATATCCATGAGTCCATTCCGATGTAAATAAATGATTTGGTAAATAAATACATAAATTGGAGAGAAGAAACAAATTGCCCTGTGCACAATAATTTATGTCGATATTTTGTCCTCAAGGAGATGAATCATAACTCTCCAGTCTTTAACTTTGTACTGCACATAATAACTTCCTTCTAAAGAGCTCAGCGTGAAAAGCAGGAAAAGAAGAAACACTTTTCAGAGCAAAACTTGACAAGCACTACCTCAGCCAGGTGACTAAGGTCAACATTGACAGATAGAAATCATATTGATCATAGGCACCCTTCATGTGATGTGATGAGAATACTTTGTTTCTGTTATCTTCCTCACAAAATCCCATATTCCTAGTTTAATAATGAAAAAGAATCAGACACATCACAATAGATGGACATTTTACAAAATATCTGACAAGTAATCTTTAAAATCATTAGGGTCATCAAAAACAAGAAAAGTCAGAGAAACTGTCACAGCCAAGAGGAGCTTAAGGAGCCATGATGAGCAAATGTAATGCAGGATTCTGATATGGTACTAGAGCAGAAAAATGACATAATGTGCAAAGTAAGGGAATATGAATAAAGTACGAACTTCAGTTAATAATAATGTACTGAAACTGATTCATCCATTCATTGTAACAAATGTACTATACTAATGTTAGATGTTAATAGTGGGGAACATTTGATGTGGCATCTATGAGAACTCTATACTATCTTTTCAGCTTTTCTGAAAGTTGAAAACTATTCTAAAATGAAATATTTTCTTTAAAAAATGGGGAGGGAGCAGACCCTGATCTTTGGGAGAATCAGGACCAACACCGAGTTTGTCTGACCCTGGCTTAAGAGTATTTCTACCAGATCGCTATGCTGTAGAAAGATACCTGTTTGTTTCTTTATCTTGCCAGCCCTCTGAGCTACTTCAAATCTGTATAAGTGATCCTCCTGATGCATTCTAGTCTCACAATTCATGAATTTGCTGAATTTCAGAGACCTCCTCCTCCTCATGCAGCAACCACACATGTCCCTACCAGACAGCAAATGCCTGCTGAATGTAGCCCCAGAGTCTTGTTATCCTACTGCTCCTACTCTCTGAACCCAATCTTTGCTACCATAGTGAATTCCTATTCTTCTTCAATTTCTTGTTATTCCAGTCTATCAACTGCCTTCTCACACTGCCTCTCTAGAACTTGTCTGGACCCCAAGACTCTATATTTCCATCATACTTTCAGCTTCACCTCAGGTTTTCTTATGCCCTTAGCATTCAGGAACCACAGCTTTCCTAGTCCTTATTCAGTTGATCTTCCAGTCCTCCTCCCAGAATGCTTAAGGCTGCTGGCAAAAACCAACCCGTTCGGTTGACTGGCTTCAGAATAATATCCCATATCTTCTGGAATATTAATGATGCCCACTAGTCCCTTTTCTTTTCCTTAAATGTCCTTGTACTGTGCTATAAACCAATCCTAAACCTTGTCCATTCTGTTTGAGTCCTCAGTTTCCCTCTCCCTGCTCTGCAGGAACACCCTCCCTTACTTGCATCCCCCTACCTCCCCACTTCACCCTGACAACATGTTTCCCTCTCTCCACCATCTTATCTTTCAACAAACAAAAACTATCAGGGGTCTTTATTGTCCAACCCCCCCTCTACTGTTGTTAAAAGTCTCTCTCATTTGCTGTGGGGCCTTACCTCCTTAATTATCCTTTCTCCTAATCTCTCTCTCATGACTTCACCATCTTCTATGTTTACATTTCCTCCCTGGCCTCCAAACATTTTCCCATTCTAAAAACAAGCTTTGCCCAAACATACTTCCAATTGCCAGACAAACAATGATATTGCACTGATTACTCATTTATAAATTATTTTGCTTAGTAGGCAAAATTTTTTCTAAACGTGAACCCAGGCAAATAAAAAATGTGATAATGAAACATCTCACTATCAGTGAAACTATGGGCACCACAGAGATACTCTATAGCTCCATTTTCGTTTTCATGTTCTATGGTTCTCTGTAATTTATCTCTTCTTTATTTATCTGTCTTTCCAGAGTTTCTGGATAGGAATTATCTCACAAAGTTTACCTCATCATCTCTCCTATTGTATTAGGTTGTTGACTTGTCTAAAATTTCCATGAGAGAAGATTTCATGTTTTATTTATCTCTAACATAGTGATTTGTGAATAATAGGAATTAGTTATTATTAAATGAACAAGTGGTGAACTGACTTTATTCCAGGCTAATTATTGTCGACTTTTTAAAAAGAATTTTAATACTCTGTTTTAAAAGTATTTGAAGCTGCTATTTTCCTTGTTATAAACCACAAAGAAATAAAAATGAGAAACACAGCCCAAGGACCCAGATAATATGGAAAATCACCCTTGCAATTCATTTGATATAGATTCTACATGCTGCCAAGTGGGTCCTTGAGAGCAGGGTCCCATTTTGATGTATGTTTTGTACAGTGCCTAGGTCAATGGGATTTGGTGGTGAATAAATTGAGGATGAAAGCAATGTGACTGATAGATGCAGACAGAAATAAGACTCCTATCATCTATTTTCAGCTGTAGAATTGCATAGATAGCCTTTGGCCTCTAACACGGGGCTTTGAAAGTTAAATTCTTCAGCCTCAGAATTAGAAATAATACCTCCACATCTAGCTGGCTTCAAAAGGGTTTTGCTTAAGGTAATGGCCTCAAAAGAACAAAGTATTGCTCTATACTGAGCAGAATAAATCAATAGCCTAGCATTTCAGAAAGTTCTGTACAAATTTAACAAAAACACATTCTATCCATTATCCTAGGTTCTTTCCTTCAAAATAGTTGTATTCCTTTTTAATTAGAGCTGCTGGGTTTTCATAGTTGCTTAATTAAATTAGGGGAATATCAATTCTTGATGCCGTTAGGAAAGTAATTCCAATTATACAGCCTGTCTGTCAGTAAAAGTTAAAAGGACAAAACATTTTAATAGCAAAGTTACGGGGAACAAAGGATGAATATAATAAGTAGGAAGAATACTTAATAATTAGTCTTGCTATTAACTAAATCTTATAGAAATTGCTCATAGATTTTCACTTAAAAGTTTTGGATGCAGGCATGGGTATGTAATTTAGCATTCCTAGCTCAGATGGCTCAAGTAGCGATTTGGTCTGGTTTAGGAACGATACCATATTGAAGGCTCAGCATTGCCTCTGCTATGACAGGTTAGATATTCAGCACCAGCAGAAGTTAGATCAACCTTAGTGAGTGAGAACCCATACTGTTGAGTTTGTGGATAGTCACTATCCATGCCACCCTGACTACTCTGTCATTGAAACATTGTGCAATTCTGGAGTAGCTGAGGACAGAAACTGTCTGGCATTACCTGATGATTCATCCTATCCATCAGGGTTTTTTTTTTTTTTTTTGAGACGGAGTCTCGCTCTGTCGCCCAGGCTGGAGGGCAGTGGTGCGATCTCAGCTCACTGCAAGCTCCGCCTCCTGGGTTTACACCATTCTCCAGCCTCAGCCTCCCGAGTAGCTGGGATCACAGGTGCCCGCCACAACACCAGGCTAATTTTTTGTATTTTTAGTAGAGGCGGAGTTTCACCATGTTAGCCAGGATGGTCGCAATCTCCTGACATCGTGATCCGCCTGCCTCGCCCTCCCAAAGTGCTGGGATTACAGGTGCGAACCACCACACCTGGCCTCCATCAGGCTTTTTAATGCTGCTTTTGTGATATATGCCTTCAGTATTAGCTGTCTATTGCTATATAAAAACTTATCCCAAAACTTAGCAATTAAAAAGAGTACACATTTATTATCCCATTGTTTCTGTGGGTTAGGTGTCTCAGCACTCCTATCTGGGTCTTCTACTTAAGGTATCTCACAAAGATGCAACAAGGTGTCTACCAGGGTTGGAATCACATCTGTATCTGCTTCCAAGCTGAGGTAGTTGTTGGCAGGACTCAGTTCCTTGCAAGTTATTAGACTGAGTATCTCAGTTCCTTGATGGATATTGTCTCCTTATTGGCCCTTGACATACGGGCCTCCCCACTATGGTGGTTTGCTTCATCAAAGCCAGCAAGAAAGAGAGAAATAAGACAAAAGTAACTATCTCATATAACATAGTCTAGAAATAAAATTGCATTACTTTTGTCACAATATATCAACTAGACATAGTAGCTAGGCCAGCCCATAATCAAAGTGGAGGGATCACAGAGGACATGGATAACAGGGGACAGGGATCATTGAGGGCCCTATTTGAGTCTGATGCCAAAATCTCTCTGACAGGTACTGTCATGATACACGAAGAGTCACATATTTTGTGTCCACTCCTATAGGTCCATCCACATGCCTCTTCCCTGGACTTCCTCGACTCTTATGTTACACTGTTCCTCCTTCAGGCTCCTGAGCACCCAGTCAAGCCATTTGGCACTGCTCAGGAATCAGTATACCATTACCCTTACATTTGAAAATCTCTCCACTGAAAGTTGATGCCGAAGTAGCTCTTCCAAGTTCTGCTTATAGGATTCCCTTTCACTATTGTCCTTCAGCCCTGAGTGGGGTTGTCAGGCAGAACATTGTATTTTCAGCTCACACTAACATATTAAATTAACCTATTGATGAACCAGGCCCAAGAATTTTGTTGGGTTTTTATTTTTGTTTTAGATTTAAAAGTACATATATTGGCCAGGCACGGTGGCTCAGGCCTGTAATCCCAGCACTTTGGGAGGCTGAGGCGGGCGGATCATGAGGTCAGGAGATCAAGACCACGGTACAACCCCGTCTGTACTTAAAAATTACAAAATATTAGCCAGGTGCAGTGGCGGATGCCTGTAGTCCCAGCTACTCAGGAAGCTGAGGCAGGAGAATGGCGTGAACTCGGGAGGTGGAGCTTGCAGTGAGCCGAGATCCACCACTGCACTCCAGCCTGGGCG
>NW_016814631.1:476148-481104 GCF_001698545.2 Rhinopithecus bieti
CAAAAAAAAAAAAAAAAAAAAATACAAAAAAAATTAGCGGGGCGTGGTGGCAGATGCCTGTAGTCCCAGCTACTCAGGAAGCTGAGGCAGGAGAATGGTGTGAACTCGGGAGGTGGAGCTTGCAGTGAGCTGAGATCCACCACTGCACTCCAGCCTGGGCGACAGAGCGAGACTCCATCTCAAAAAAAAAAAAAAAAAAAAAATACATATATTGCTTTATTTCTCATTGCAAGTAACATATTTTAACTGCAGATATATAGAAAATAAGCCTAAAACAAAGGAAGTTATCACTTATGACACTATCACTCAGCGATAACCATGTCTGTTTGTTTACGTACACAAAGATATAAATATTCATTACACATATACGCATACATGATACATGGTCATATTATATATATATATGTTGAGTCTGATACTTGATCTATGCTGCTGTTTTGGTTTCACGGATACAGGCAGAAGACATGAAACTCCTGGATCATAGACTAAGAACTTTATAATTCAAGGCACAGCAAGCAGCAAGAGCATCAATTCATTGCATTAGTTCTCCTTGCTCCCAAGTCCCATGGGGAAAATAGGGAAGGTTCAACTTTTTGACTTTTCCTCAGACCATATGGAATCTGCTACCAGGTCATAAGCCTGAACTGAGGGAGGAGTGTCAGAGCAACAGATGTAAGTAGCATGGGATTCTGGGATACCTATTCATATAAACTACCAGAGTCTCCAGACCCACTCAGGTATGATCCCTGATATGCCATTTTTGTCATATAATAGATTACTACATATGACTTGATGAGTCTGACAACATTCTTGATGGGCGACTGCAGTTACAAAGCTGCTTAATATACCATGGTCTCTATTAGTCTCTGTATATACCAACAGCACAACAGGAACTGCCCTTTGAACAGTGACCAGTTTTTACTGCAGAAGGTGTGTCCTTGTTCTAGAACTTAGAGAGTCTGTGCTATGACTTGCGACCCAGCACTTACCAGAGGTTCTGTGCAACTTTCTTATCCTAGGCAGATACTTTTAGCACCATTGGATCCACTAGGCCTTATGGTCCAAAAGCAGAGCTGTTTTTATCACAGTCTTACTCTGTTGTAAAGTCATCTCTTGCTCCGGGTCTGACTCAAAACTATCAGTTTTCTGAGTCACTTTTTGAATAGGTTGGAACAGTATTTTCAAGTGTAATATATGCTATTTTAAAATCCAAAAATGCTATAAGATTCGATACCTCATTCTTAATGATCAAAGTTACAGGAACAAAAATGTATTCTTATTCTTGAAGAGGATGTCCTGCCCTGCCGTAGACTCGTTTACCAATGACCAGGTTCCTAAAATGTTGTAAGGTTTATCTTCCACACTCTGGTGATTTACCTAGGAATTCACACTGCTTGTCACTTCCTACTCACCATATCAGATTAACTTGATGTCATCACTTTAGTAGACTAGCATGGTGTTGGTTTGGAGCAAGCATGAATGGTGAGTGCCAAAGGAATATAATCAGGGCACTAGAGATAGTCGCTAGTCCAAAGGTACTTTAACTGAAGAGCAGAGAAATATAAAAGTCAAATAACAATAGGAGATTTTATGTCATACTTACCAACTTCATGGTAGAGGCAACAAAATGGTATGACAGTGTAAAGAAAGTCAAGAACATTATAAGCCAGGTGATTACTATAAGCCAACACATGGACTCAGAATTGTACATGGGCTAAAATACAAATAAATGTATTTATTATTCATTTATACTATATATACAGTCCAAAGGGTTTCCAGATCGGCTGGAAGTCTCTTTACTATGCAGCTATTAAGGAACCCAGACACATAGAGGCTTTTTCATGCTTCCTTAGGTTACCCTAGACTTTGATAAGTCATTAGTGGAAAGGAAATTTCCAAGTATGCAATAATTTTATGAATCTGGAAGTGAAACACATCATTTCCTCTCACATCCTATCACCTGGAATTCGGTCACATAGCCACAACTAGCCATAAGCCCGAAGTTGACAACTGTATTCTAGCTGCAGTGCCTGATTATATAATTAGTAGAACCCAGTTCGAAGTGAAAATATGTGGGACTCTTATTCAAAAAGAGGAAAAATATGTACTCTTCTTAAATATATGTTCTTCTGTGTTCTCACTTTCTTTTGACATAGTGCTTTTTTAAATTTGATATTGTCACTCTAAGTTAAAAAATAGAATTTTAAATTATCAGGATGAATTTTGCCATTCATCTTTGTTCAATGCCAACTTTAAATGTAAATAGGAGTATTTAATTCATATGTGGAAAGACTAAATTTATAAAATTTGCTTTTGCGGCTTGTATATGTATGTGTATTTTATTCTTACCGGAACAGTGGAAACAGTGCACAAAACAAACTCAACTATTTTTATTTCACTTCTTGATACATGTACATTCTGCCAATACTCTCTACCTTTAGCTTACTGGTAAGTCAGGAAGAACTGAAAGGAAAAGTCACTATGAGTTTCCCTATCATTCCCTTTCTTTCTATGTCATCATTTTCAGTGGAAGAGGTTGGCTAATATAGGAAATAACAGGAGTAAGAAAGGATGTGATAGAGTTTCTTGGTGTTTTGTATCTTTAGAAGACTACCATTGTCTTCTACTTTCAAAGCAATTTCAGGTTGGAAGGGAAAATGTGGCTCCTCAGGGCTGTCAGTGCCCCTACTTCTTTTGTCATAGATGCAAAACACTTAACCTATTCCCTCTTTGAGTCTCACTGAACTTCCACACATCATGGGTGCACAGAATTCTGAGCTGATTGGACACTGCAAACACTATGCACAAAAGGGGCAGAAACAGTGGATGTGCATATTGTGTACAGCTCCTCTGTTCATGCATATGTTCTGCTGTCCCATTGCACTTCACTTGTAAAACACAAGACCAAAAATAAAATTATTAAGAAGTTTTAGGATGGCAACAGCAGAATATCAAACCAAGCATCAGGCTCTTCTGAGCATGGTAAGCAATGTAGCTGCACAGGTTACATACTCATGAGGCTAGCATTGTGTAGCTGTGTTTCCAGAAAAAATAAAACATAAAAATAAGAAGAAAAACTATTTTCTGAAAGGGTTAACACGTAAGAAAACCAGCTACATAAACAGGATGGTTCCTGTACTTTACCACTTACAGTTATGGTGGTCAAATACCAAGCACCTAATATTTGCCAGGTATCTGATCTCTGCAGGAACTATCTTTAACTCACACAACTCTGAAAGGCATATTATTATTATTATTTCTAAATTACAGATGAGAAACTGAGGCTCATTCAGGTTAAGTGATTTCCCAGGGCTACAGAGCTCTCAAGATAACTAGAGCAATGTCCATTTCATGCCAAAACGCTTGTTATATATTCTGATATATCTGCTCCATATAGATTACTGGTAATCAAATGGTTTTTTAAAACATCTTTTTCATTACCTATAGTATACTCATTTTCTTTATCATTTTTTTTCTAGTCCGCATGTAACTGGTCAAAGACAAAACCAATAAATCTTATAGTTTGAGGAAACCTTTGGTCTAATCAAACCTAACTTCATAGGAAATGCGACTCCTTTCTATAACATCACTAAGTGGATATCCATCTGTTGTTTGACAATTCCAAGTGTGGGAAAACTCATTTACTCTCAGACAGGCATTCCATTTTCAGAAAGTCCTCAGTAAACCCAATCTGAATCAAATCAAGTGCTATAAAATGTTAAACTGTATATTTTGATGGTATAAAACACTGTTCCAAAATAAAATAAGGCTAAGAAGTATTATATTTTAGGAAACATCTAGGCAATAGTATTATTGTCTTTTGGGCATGGAAAAATTATTTTTCTTCTATTCATTATTACTGATATACAGTTTAATAATTTTCCAATGAGAAAATAGCCTGGCTCACAGTCACTGGGGGGACTGGTGAATGACCCTGCTAAAACCAGTCTCTGGCCTATCATGTCTTGCATTTTGATGGGCTGGTGAGAGACAAAATGAGCGATCAAAAGAGAACTGAGTATAGAGTCTGAAAAGCATCTGGATTCAAATCTTTGTCCCACAACTTATCCCAAGCCTCATTAGCTATATGAAGTTAAAGTAGAAACTTAAGTTTTCTGAATCTCCATGTTCTCATCTGGAATCTGGAAATAATAACCAATACTTTACAGGATTGTTAAGAGAATTAGATGAAAACAGATGAGCTCATATACGCAAACGTTCTTTACAAATAACAAAGTGATACACCGATATAGATGTCATTATGCCCTCCAGTACTTAAAGTGTGTTAGTAAATTGAAAATAATCTAGGATTGAAAAACTGACTAAAAGCAAGCAAGAGATAAGAAGAGTGAAGGAAAAAGAGACCTACTAAGAGTGGGAAAACACATGCTGGAAGAGGAGAAAACCTGTCCTGCAGTCTAAATTTGGAGATTTTTTTATTGATACATAATAATTGTACATATTTTGGAGGTACATGTGATATTTTGATACATGCATACAATGTATAATGATCAAATCAGGGTAATAGGGATATCCATCTCCTCAAACAGTTATCATTTCTTTGTGTTGGGAGTATTCCAAATCTTCTCTTCTAGCTTTATGAAATACACAATAAATGAATTATTGTTAACTATAGTCACCCTACTGTTTTATTGAACACTAAAACTTAGTCCTTCAAAACTATGCAGCCATAAAAAAAGAATGAGTTTATGTCCTTTGCAGGGACATGGATGAAGCTGGAAGCCATAATTCCTTGCAAACTAACACAGGAATAGAAAACCAAACACTGCATGTTCTCACTCATAAGTGGGGGTTGAACCTAGATAATGGGTTGATAGGTGCAGCAAACCACCAGCGCACATATATACCTGTGTAACAAACCTGCATGGTTCTGCACGTGTATCCCAGAACTTAAAGTATACATAATAGTAAAAAAAAAAAAAAAAAAAAAAAAAA
>NW_016814631.1:481737-484269 GCF_001698545.2 Rhinopithecus bieti
AAAAAAAAAAAAAAAAAAAAAAAAAAAAAAAAAAAAAAAAAAAAATTAAAAGATATTCACAAAAGATGATTACACATTATTTTAAAAACATTTTTTCAGACAGGTGCGGTGGCTCACACCTGCAATCCCAGCACTTTGGGAGACCGAGACAAGCGAATCACAAGATCAGGAGATCAAGACAATCCTGGCAAACATGGTTAAACCCCGTTTCTACTAAAAATACAAAAAAATTAGCCGGGTGTGGTGGCGAGCACCTGTAGTCCCAGCTACTCAGGAGGCTGAGGCAGGAGAATGGCGTGAACCCAGGAGGCAGAGCTTGCAGTGAGCTGAGATCACACCACGGCACTCTAGCCTGGGCGGCAGAGCAAGACTCCATCTCAAAAAAATGAATGAATGAATGAATGAATGAATGAATGAATGAATGAATTTTTTAAATAAATATTTATCTGAGACTGAATACAATGAAACTATTTTGATCTTAGGTTATCAATCTCTGAGTAAGCATTAAGAATATACTAAAATTATATTAAATTACTCTTGGCTATCTCTTTTCTACCAGAATAAATCTAGTTCTTTTCCAGACTTTGATGATTTTTAGGTGTCAAGCAACCTGCAGTTACTTGACTTAACGTATTTTTTGTTAAGAAACTAATATAGTTTAGATGTTTGTCCTCTCCTTCAAACCTCATGTTGAAATGTAATCCCCCCATGGCGCCAAGATGGCTGAATATAAACAGCTCCAGTATGCAGCTCCCAGCGTGAAGGATGCAAAAGACGGGTGATTTCTGCATTTCCAACAGAGGTACCATGTTCATCTCACTGGGGCTGGCGAGACAAGTGGGTGCAGCCCATGGATCAGGGCGGGGCATTGCCTCACCCAGGAAGCTCAAGGAGTTGGGGAATTTCCTGTCCTAGCAAAGGGAAGCCCTGGGGCTCCTGGAAAATCAGCACACTCCCATCCCAATACTGCGCTTTTCCAATGGCCCTAGCAAATGGCACACCAGGAGATTATATCCTGCGCCTGGCTCGGAGGGTCCCACGCCCATGGAGTCTCACTCACTGCTATCACAGCAGTTTGAGATTGAACTGCAAGGCAGCAGCGAGGCTGGGGGTGGGGTGCCCACCATTGCTGAGGCTTGAGTAGGTAGACAAAGCAGCCAGGAAGTTCTAACTTTGTGGAGCCCAGGGCAGCTCAAGAGCTCAAGGAGGCCTGCCTGCTTCTGTAGACTCCACCACTAGGTGCAGTGCATAGCTGAAGGAAAGGCAGCAGAAACTTCTGCAGACTTAAACGTCCCTGTCTGACAGCTTTGAAGAAGTAGTGGTTCTCCCAGCACGGAGTTTGAGATCTGAGAACAGACAGACTGCCTCCTCAAGTGGGCCCCTGACCCCTGAGCAGCCTAACTGGGAGCACATCCCAGTAGGGGGGTGACTGACACCTCATAAGGCTGGGTGCCCCTCTGAGACAAAGCTTCCAGAGGAAGGATTAGGCAGCAACATTTGCTGTTCTGCAGTCTCTGCTGGTGATACCCAGTCAAACAGGGTCTGGAGTGGACCTCCAGCAAACTCCAACAGACCTACAGCTGAGGGTCCTGACTGTTAGAAGGAAAACTAACAAACAGAAACGACATCCATACCAAAAATCCCATATGTACATCACCATCATCAAAGACCAAAGGTAGATAAAACCACAAAGATGGGGAGAAACCAGAGCAGAAAAACTGATAATTCTAAAAATCAAAGCACCTCTTCTCCTCTAAAGGAATGCAGCTCCTCGCCAGCAATGGAACAAAGCTGGACGGAGAATGACTTTGATGACTCGAGAGAAGAAGGCTTCAGATGATCAGTAATAACAAATTTCTCCAAGCTAAAGGACGATGTTTGAACCCATCACAAAGAAGCTATAAAAACCTAGAAAAAAGAGTAGATGAATGGCTAACTAGAATAAACAGTGTAGAGAAGTCCTTAAATGACCTGATGGAGCTGAAAACCATGGCACGAGAACTACGTGATTCATGCACAAGCTTCAGTAGCAGATTTGATCAAATGGAAGAAAGGGTATCAGTGATTGAAGATCAAATGAATGAAATGAAGTGAGAAGAGAAGTTCAGAGAAAAAAGAGTAAAAAGAAACAAACAAAGCCTCCAAGAAATATGGGACTATGTAAAAAGACCAAATCTACATCTGATTGGTGTACCTTAAAGTGATGGGGAGAATGGAACCAAGTTGGAAAATACTGTGCAGGATATCATCCAGGAGAACTTGCCCAACCTAGCGAGGCAGACCAACATTCAAATTCAGGAAATGCAGAGAACACCACAAAGATACTCCTCTAGAAGAGCAACTCCAAGACACATAATTGTCAGATTCACCAAAGTTGAAACAAAGGAAAAAATGTTAAGGGCAGCCAAAGAGAAAGGTTGGGTTATTCACAAAGGGAAGCCCATCAGACTAATAGCAGATCTCTCAGCAGAAACTCTACAAGCCAGAAGAGAGTGGGGGCCAATATTCAACATTCTTAAAGAAAAGAATTTT
>NW_016814631.1:486426-510018 GCF_001698545.2 Rhinopithecus bieti
GAAGAGGACACAAACAAATGGAAGAACATTCCATGCTCATGGATAGGAAGAATCAATATTGTGAAAATGGCCATACTGCCCAAGGTAATTTATAGATTCAATGCCATCCCCATCAAGCTACCAATTACTTTCTTCACAGAATTGGAAAAAACTACTTTAAAGTTCATATGGAGCCATAAAAGAGCCCACATTCCCTAGACAATCCTAAGCAAAAAGAATAAAGCTGGAGGCATCACGCTACCTGACTTCAAACTATACTACAAGGCTACAGTAACCAAAACAGCACAGTACTGCTACCAAAACAGAGATATAGACGAATGGAACAGAATAGAGCCCTCAGAAATAATATCACACATCTAAAACCATCTAGTCTCTGAAAAACCTGACAAAAACAAGAAATGGGGAAATAATTCCCTATTTAATAAATGGTGCTGGGAAAACTGGCTAGCCCTATATAGAAAGCTGAAACTGGATCCCTTCTTTACACCTTATACAAAAATTAATTCAAGATGGATTAAAGACTTAAATGTTAGACTTACAACCATAAAAACCCTAGAAGAAAACCTAGGCAATACCATTCAGGATATAGGCATGGGCAAGGACTTCATGACTAAAACACCAAAAGCAATGGCAACAAAAGCCAAAATTGACAAGTGGGATCTAATTAAACTAAAGAGCTTCTACACATCAAAAGAAACTATAATCAGAGTGAACAGGCAACCTACACAATGGGGGAAAATTTTTGCAATCTACCCATCTGACAAAGGGCTAATATCCAGAATCTACAAAGAACTTAAACAAATTTACAGTAAGGAATCAAACAACACCATCAAAAAGTGGGCGAAAGGTATGAACAGGCATTTCTCAAAAGAAGACACTTATGCAGCCAACAGACACATGAAAAAATACTCATCATCACTGGCAAGCAGAGAAATGCAAATCAAAACCACAATGAGATACCATCTCACACCAGTTAGAATGGCAGTCATTAAAATGTCAGGAAACAACAGGTGCTGGAAAGGATGTGGAGAAATAGGAATACTTTTACACTGTTGGTGGGACTGTAAACTAGTTCAACCATAGTGGAAGACAGCATGGTGATTCCTCAGGGATCTAGAACTAGAAATACCATTTGACCCAGCCATCTCATTACTGGGTATATACCCAAAGGATTATAAATCATGCTGCTATAAAGACACATGCACACGTATGTTTATTACAGCACTATTCACAATAGCAAAGACTTGGAAGCACCCCAAATGTCCATCAATGATAGACTTGATTAAGAAAATGTGGCACACATACACCATGGAATACTATGCACCCATAAGAAAGGATGAGTTCATGTCCTTTATAGGGACATAGATGAAGCTGGAAACCATCATTCTGAGCAAACTATCGCAAGGACAGAAAACCAAATACTGCTTGTTCTCACTCATAGGTGGGAATCGAACAATGAGAGCACATGGACACAGGGTGGTCAACATCACACACTGGGGCCTGCTGGAGGGTGGAGGGTACGGGGAGGGATAGCATTAGGAGATATACCTAATGCAAATGACGAGTTAACAGGTGCAGCATACCAAGATGGCACATGTATACATATGTTACAAACCTGCACGTTGTGCACATGTACCCTAGAACTTAAAGTAAAATAAAAAAAAATTATGTTTAAAAAATAAAAAAGAAATAATAAAAAAAGAAATGTCATCCCCAATGTTGGAAGTGGGGCCTGGTGGGAGATGATTGGATCGGGGGTGGATCTCTCGCTAGTGAGTTAGCTCCATCCCCTTGGTGGTAAGTGGGTTCTTGCTCAGTTCATGCAAGATATGGTTGTTTAAGAGTCTGGGAACTCCCTCCTTGTTGTCTTGCTCCCACTCTCTCCATGTGATGCTGCTGCTCCTGTTCCACCTCCTGCCATGACTGTAAGCTTCCTGAGGCCTTCGCCAGAAGCCAGGCAGATGTTGGTGCCATGCTAGTAGAGCCTGCAGAACTATGAGCCAATTAAGCTAATTAAACCTTTTTTCTTTATAAATTATAAAGAAACTTATTCCTTCTATCTAATCATGCTTTTATATTCATTGACTAGATTCTCCTTATCCATGCTCTTCGTTTTCTTCATACAACATTTACCCTCTACTCTTCCCAGACCTGGCAATCACTATTCTACTGTCTATCTCCATGAGATCCACTTTCGTAACTCCCAAGTATAAGTGAGAACATGTGATATTTGTCTTTTTGTGCCTACCTTTTTTCACTTAACATAGTGATTTCCAGTTCCATCCATGTTTATGCAAATGACAGGATTTCATTCTTTTCATAATCGAATAGTATTCCATTTTGTATACCACATTTTCTTTATCCATGATGGACTTCTCAGTTAATTCCATATTTTGGCTATTGTGAAGAGTGCTACATTAAATATGAATGCTGGCAAGGATGCATAGAAAAGGGAACTCTGGTATGCTATATGCAAAAATGTAAATTAGTGCAGCCATTATGAAAATCTGTATGGAAATTTCTTGAAAAAAACTAAAAATAGAAATACCATGTGATCCAGCCATCTCATTGTTGGATATAGATCCAAAGGAAAAGAAGTTTGTGTATTGAAGAAATGTCTGCATTCTGAATTTATTAAACATCTTTATATCCAGTATTGTACTAAATAATACTGAAAATTTTTTGAAGTAATCATAAGGCCAGGCATGGTGACTCATGCCTGTAATCTCAGGGCTTTGGGAGACTGAGGTGGAAAGATTTCTTTCTTAAGGCCAGGAGTTCAAGACAAGCCTGGGCAACACAGTGAGACCCCACCTCTACTATATATAAATTAGCCAGGCATGGTGGTACACACCTGTCATCCTAACTACTTGAGAATCTAAGGCAGTAGGATCAGTTGAGCCCAGGAGTTTAAAGCTGCAGTGAACTATGATAATACCACTGCACTCCAATAATAATAACAATAAAAGTAAACATAAAGCAGTCGAAAAGACTATTGTGACCACAAGTGCTTCTCATTAGAATTTGGAAACAGAAGACCTGGATTTATTATGTATGTGACTTGTTCTGTGATTTTGGTTAATGATGTGACCAATTACAGTTGTGTTTTCCTCATCTTTGAAATGGGAATGATAAATACACATTTTTCTAGATTGTTGATGATCATTAATTGAGAAAACATCTGGAAAATATATCATGAATATGTTAGTGATTGGTGTGATTTTGTTAATAAGCATAGGTGGGCTGGTAAAAAAAGTATTGATAGGATAATAATTCAGTAGGGTATGGAGAGCCTGAAAAGCTGTGCTGTTATCTAATGCTATTTGAAGCACAAGTCAGAGAGCAGTAGGACAATGATCAGGATATAGAATATTTGGGAAACCATATTCATTTTCCTATAAGAATTTATAGTTAGGAATTTTGCCCAAGAAGAGAGAGAGAGAGGTGTCATATCATCACACTATGTTCCAGAGTTTCATATTCCTAATCCCCACTTTGAAGTCATCACATCTGTTTAACAAACCAGTCATAAACCTGAAACAAGCCAGTCCCTATGTAATAAATGGTGTTGGGAAAACAGGCTAGCCATATGCAGAAAACTGAAACTGGACCCCTTCCTTACACCTTATACAAAAATTAACTCAAGATGGATTAAAGACTTAAACATAAGACCTAAAACCATGAAAATCCTAAAAGAAAACTTAGTAATACCATTCAGGACATAGGTATGGGCAAAGACTTAATGTCTAAAACACCAAAAGCAATGGTAATAAAAGCCACATTTGACAAATGGGATCTAATTAAACTAAAGAGCTTCTGCACAGCAATGGAAACTATCATCAGCGTGAACAGGCAACCTACAGAATGGGAGAAAATTTTTGCAATCTATCATCTGACAAAAGGGCTAATATCCAGAATCTACAAACAACTTAAACAAATTTACAAGGAAAAAACAACCCCATCAAAAAGTGGGTGAAGGATAGGAACAGACACTTCTCAAAAGAAAACATTTATGCAGCCAACAAACATATGAAAAACAGCTCATCATCACTGGTCATCAGAGAAATGCAAATCAAAACCACAATGAGAAACCATCTCACACCAGTTAGAATGGTGATCATTAAAAAGTCAGGAAACCTCAGATGCTGGAGAGGATGTGGAGAAATAGGAGTGCTTTTACACTCTTGGTGGGAGTATAATTTAGTTCAACCATTGTGGAAGACAGTGTGGCAATTCCTCAAGGATCTAGAACTAGAAAAACCATTTGACCTACCAATCTCATTACTGGATATATACTCAAAGGATTATAACTCATTCTACTATAAAGACACATGCACACACATGTTTATTGTGGCACTGTTCACAATAGCAAAGACTTGAAACCAACCCAAATGCCCATCAATGACAGATTGGATAAAGAAAATGTGGCACATATACACCATGGAATAGTATGCAGCCATAAAAAAGGATGAGTTCATGTCCTTTGCAGGGACATGGAGGAAGCTGGAAACCATCATTTTCAGTAAACTAACAGAAGAACAGAAAACCAAACACCACATATTCTCACTCATAAGTGGGAGTTGAACAATGAGAACACATGGACACAGGGAGGGGAACATCACACACTAGGACCTGTCGGGGGTGGAGGGCCAGGGGAGGGACAGCACTAGGAGAAATGCCTAACGTAGATGACACGTTGATGGGTGCAGCAAACCACCATGGCACATGTATACCTATGTAACAAACCTGCACATTCTGCACATGTACCCCAGAACTTAAAGTATAATAATTATAATAATAATTAAATACTAAGTAACTGGTCTGTAACGAGAAACAAGTTTTTCTTTTTTAACTCAAATAGCCTTAAGTGCTGGAGTATGGCTCAAGGAGATTAACATAGGAATATAACTCAGGTGCAGAAATGATGACTTCAATAGTTTATTACCCTTTCACTTCCTTCTATATCTAATTCTTTGACCTCAGGATCCCCCTTTTGAATAGGTGCTAATTGCAAATTCACAGCATGTGTACTTGGGTTTAGTTCATTTGTTTGCTGCTTAGCATGCTTCCTTTCTCTGCAAACAGCATTTCTTATTTCCTTTGATAGAATTGGCTCTTTAACTTCATGTGGTCTTGACAGACCATAAAAAAGTTATTATTTCTTTCTTGAGGGGAAGGCTGAGGGTATCATGATTCAAGATTGGCCAATAAGACCCCGAGTTCAAAGACAAAGGAAGTGAAAAGATGATTAGAGCTGACTCATTCTGTAGTATTATCTGATGAAACTGTGATGAACTCTTCCAACCTGAATTTCCCAAGAACTCCCCTGTTTCCAGAACCTAGTGACTGTGATTCTGAAAATGTTCCTTTAGTTTTGTGAGCCAACTTATACACTTCCACTAAATCACTTCTTTGCTTAAGTTAGGCAGAAAGGGTTTCTGTTGTTTACAACCAAAAGCAAACTAAGCATGCAATGAAAACCGAACCTGCAGTGCTCAGACAGCATTATCTCAGCCAATTATAAGGCTTGCAAGAACAAGTTGTGTTCAGATATATTTTTCCATCACTCCATTAACATAGAAAAACATCTTTAAGTAAAGCTATTCCTTCTTGCAAGGCACAAACCCTAGCTGTTTCATTGTTCACTATTACACATAAAAGAGAACCCTTCAGACACAAACAGAAATTTTGATATAATAAAATTTATCTATTTTTTATTTGGTTGCCTCTGCTTTTGATGTCATATCAAAAAGAAATCATTGCCAAATCCAATGTCATGAGGCTTTCCCTGTTTTATTCCAAGAGTGTTGTTGTTTTAGGTTTTACGTTTAAGATCCATTTTGACTTAACTTCTATATGATGTAAGATCACAAATACAAATTTAAGATCTAATGAAAAGCATGGCAACTACCATTAATAGCACTGTATAGCATACTTGAAATTAGTCCTCATACTACCTCTTAAATGATCTCACCACACCAAAAAAGTAACTATGTGAGATGATGGATGTGCTAATTAGCTTGATTAATATCTAATTAGTAGATCAAGCTCTAATTAGATATTAATCAGAGAGTTTAATATCTAATGTAGACGATAGAGATAATGAAAGTGACTCATTAAATATTTTTAAAGAAATAGTTGAGAATGATAGCTAATTTGATATTTGGGAGCAAATAAATCCTTAGTCAGAAAGTCTTGGACCCATATCTCATGGAATCCTTCTCATGAGGTCAGTCCACATTCTACTTGGGTCATTTATAACATATAACAGATATGAAGCCAAAGTATTTGGAATTTTGATTAGATGGGACACCAGATGGTATAAGAACAGGCAAGAGGAACACCACACTGTCCCCTGTGGTATCCAATGGCAATTCAATTCAATGGTATCTCATTTTTATCTTTCTCTCCCTCTCATCAAAAGACGACTGGACTACCCATTAAAATCCAATACAACAAATATAGAAGGAAGCCCCTTCCTTTGTTAACTACAGACTGAGCCACCAAATTTACTTGTGTGCATGGCTAATAAATTGCTGACTTCCCTAACTTTTGCAGCCATGACTTTATCCACACACAATTTCAGTTGCCATCTCAGACATTACAGGAAGATCTTGATACTGTTTTTATTTTTTATTGTTTTTATTTCAGTGGCTTTAGAACTATAAGTGGATTTTGGTTACATGTATGAATTGTATAGTGGTGAAGTCTAGGATTTTAGGGCATCCATCACCTGAGTAGTGTACACTGTACCCAATAGATAGTTTTTTCACTCCTCATGTGCCTCCCACCTTCCTCCCTTCTGAGTTTCCAATGTCCATTATATCATTCTGTACACTTTTGCATATCCACAGCTTAAAGCAGAAAAATTTACATGTAAATTTACATGTAACTGAATATGGTTTCATGAAGATTTTGCCTGAGATGGAGAGTAAAATTCATTTTATGCATAGTTTAAATATTTTAAATTAAGATTGTTGCTGTTGTTCTTATTCCTCTGTTTCCTTTTGTTGAGGTGAACATTTCATTTTTGTTTTGTTTTGTTTGTTTGTTTATTTTTACTGGGGTGTAGTTTATTCCCAGAAACCTGACAGTCCAACTTTAGGAGGTAGCATCCTTCACCATTTCCCATATAACAAACCAATAGGTAAACTGTCAATTGAGAAAGGACAACAAATTAAAACTGAGCCAGATCATTCATTTTTATCAGAAAATAGGCTACGCTTTAAGCCTAGCTGCTCTGCAGCTCACCTGAAAAGGAGGAGGTAAAATGTCTGTGATGAAAGGTTGCTTAGAGACAACAAAGAGATATCTAAAGTGGATCAACAGGACAAACGTACCTATACCTCGTGTTTTCTGACATGAACGGATGCTTTAGTAGTACAATAGCTTGTATTCACAAAATGTCAGGCTATTGAAAGCTTTCTTCAGACTTTTTGAAATATCTCTCTAATGAGAAATTAAAACTAAAAGAATGATAGTATCAGAGAGATTTTTTTCCCTGTACTTTCTTTAGATTGGGAAACAAAATCCTTGAATACTCTTTTGTGACTGGACTTACTGGCCATTTCTGGAGGCTTGGAGGAATTTCTTTTGTGGCCATTTAGAAGACTCAATTCAGGTGGGAAAGGTTGGGACCTGTCAGTTAATCCATCCTCCCTTGAGGAGAGTTCAAAAAGAAGAAGAGAGTGAACACCTATGTACAGCATGTAGGAAGTCCTATTCACCTGGAGACAGAGGTGACTTCACTTAAACAATACCCTGTTTTCATGTATTGAGCAACTGTACTTCACTAGGCATGTGACCATGCATTGACCCAACTGAGATTTCTGCTCCAAAAGAAAGAGAGAGAGAAAGGAAGGAAGGAAGGAAGGAAGGAAGGAAGGAAGGAAGGAAGGAAAAAGAAAAGAAAAGAAAAAAGAAAGAGAGAGAGCAAAGGCAGGAAAGATGAGAACACGCGAATTCAGTCTATCTAATCATGCAGGAATCTTAGGTAAGACATAGAGAGTCAGGCTTCTGTCTGCTTCCTGAAGAAGCAAGAGGCATAAATGGCCCAGTGTGGAAACACAGCAACTCAAAATTTAAATTACTTTTCTTCCAAGTAGATAAACTGGCTACCAGAGAGCAGCCTGATTTGTGGAAATCTAACACATTAAAACTCAAATTTATGTATGCTCTCAGAATACATTTAAGATTTCTGAGGCTTCTTGTCTTTGAATCAATGGTATGACCTAGGGCCTGGGGCCCACTTTGCAGCCAGCAGAGATCCTGACTGGCTCATTAATCATTGTGTCATACCTGGCACCATGCCTGAAACACAGTAGCCTCTCAATAAATAGGTGATGAATGAAGAAATGACAGACAGAAAATAAAATAAACCCAAAGTTAGTATCACCATATGCTCTGGGTCACTTATTTCAATTTAATTAAAATTCTGGTTGTTTCTTCCTGTTTTGACTTTCCATGTTATCTAATTTGATAGACTGGAAGTTCAAATGATTGAAAAGAAAAGAGATAATTTACTTTTTGTTGTTTTTTAGATCAAGGCTGAATGCAGACATTATGAATGTGGTATTGTTGTCCTTCTCACTGCTAGCCTTCAGCAGGACTTGGGGGTTTTTATTAATCCTGCATCTACATTGTTCCCTCTCTCTGCCCCAAGGATGTAGACATGCCCATGTTTCTAGGAAGAAGAGCCCCGAATAAGAGCACAGCAGTCAGCCTCTTTTGGGCAAACACTTCCATGGGCCAAAGCGATAACAGAATACGAGGAATGTCCTGGCCATGTCTTCTGGTTTCTGCCCTGTGGGGACTCTCCACTCTCATAAACCCTAAGGGAATAAGAAAACTGCCAGAGACTGCTTCCTCCTTTCTTTTTACATGCCTCCTGCCCTCCTCTCCCTTACTCCATTTTTTTCATGCCGTCTTTACTTTCTTCTACTTTCTTCGTCATGGCCAAAGTGACTGCATCTTTCTTCCTGTTCCCAGGCATTCTCCTCTTCCCAGAAAGGTAGGAAGCACAGGCTGGTGCAGCTCCTTCTCTAGAGTTCCACTGATTACACTGCCTAAGTTGTTCAGCCCATTCAGATCTAAGTATGGGTGAATTAGGTGGCTATCTTCAAGATGCAATTTAGATTCCCTTAAACCGCTCCTGCATAGAAATCACTATTCAGCACTCAGCAGAATACCATGACAGCAGGTTTTCCTCCTATCCTAACTGGCTCACTAAAGTAAAAATATAATAATAGAAGATCATTATTAAAAGTCCATGCTTTCTGTGATGGAAGAATGCATTGCTTATCAGGGTTGCTGTGATTATTGAATAAGGATGGATGGATGGATAGATAGACAGATGAGAGAGAGACAGAGACAGAGAGAATGCAAAAGAGCAGCCCTTGACCTTTGGAAGCTGGTCTGGCACTCGTAGCCACATCATGTTATTCTCCTCTTGGGCATAAAAAAATACACAGAATACCAACATCAGACAAGGTTACTGTGAGGTCATGATAAAGTAAGACAGCAAAGCCACTTCATAATTTTGTCTAAGAACAGACAAAACCAAGGCCACTGAGCAGCCATGAAATACCAAACCCCCTCTCTCTTGACTGAAGTGAGTGATTGCTACCTCTTTACTAATTACAGCTTTATCCTAGCTCTAATCTCCCTTCCCATAGATAAGATTTAATCAGATATTTAGTCATACAGTTGCTCCTGCTTTTTTTAGCATTCAAAATATATTCCTACTTCCTTGGACCTTTCCCCAAATTCCTCATTTAAGCCCAATATTTTTATTGCCTTCTTTCTAACACAGTTACTGGAACACTCTCACAGTTCCCTATAACGTATGTTCTCCCTCAAAGAAACTAGTAATAAACTCAACTTGCTCAACTTCTGGTGTATCCGTGGTCTTTGCCTGAAGGGTATTGATGATTGATAGAAAGATAGATACTTACATATATACATACATGCATAGAATACTGCCTGACACATAGTGTTTGAAAAGTCTTTCCTATCATTATTATTATATACAGCTTGAGAGTATTAAGTAGAGGACAGGGAAATCATGTGAAACACAAGAACTGAAAAGGAGATTCAGAAGGTCAGGCCTATCAATCAAACAATGAGATTCAATCAAGTGTTAATAGCAGGAAGTCAGTCCCTAGACAGCAAGACAACTGGGTAAGTGCCAAACAATTCACATGGATTTGTGATCAGTAAACAAGGTAACATATTAAAAGCACCAACACAATGCCTGGCTCATAGAAGATATGCAAAAATTTACTTATTTTTTTCATCGTCTTCATCAAATTCTCAGGAAACCCTCAGGAATAAGAGAACATTTATTCTCTGTTTACACAATGTGAATCCATAAAGCACAAGAGTACTCCTTCTACCCTGAAATAGCACATGACAAAGTACTCTGAGGTTCTACTTTCGGAAAGCTTTTGGCATTCTTGTCTGTAACTGGAAAGCACAAATATGTTTTTGCTCAGCAATCATACCACTGTCATTTGGCATTCTGTGGTACGGCCCCATGACAGTCATTTGCAGTGTAAATTCGAGTTACATCGCAGCAATTTTGCTATCACTCTTACTGTAAAGTCACCTTGCAGGTTTCCTCTATGAGGCTGTGAGTATTTTTCAACTTTATTGCTAAGCTGATTTGTTTTCCATTTGCTTATTGATGAATTTTGCTGTTAACCAGAGTATTCGTTCAGTGGTTAGTAATAAGACCAGGGAATCTTTACAGGGCAAACCTTATGAGCCAGCAAGAATAACAGGTAAAACTGATGGGGATCCAGCTCTCATTGTTCATGCTGCAGCTTCTGTTCCAGGCACTTATCAACGTATTCCACTGATAAGAATGGCAAGCTAAAAACAAAGTCATGGAGAGTGAAAAACAATACATCTGTGTCCATTATTTATTCACGCACAAGTCACATGAATGAAAAATGTTAACTATTAACACCAGAAGAGCAATCTTTTATGACAATTGTGCCATTGCTTTCTTTACCATTCGCCCTCACAGAGTGCTACATGCAACAAACAAATGGGAGTTTGGTAACAAGTTATTAGTGGCTTCTCCTCCAAAGCATAAGTTTAGGAACCAGAGCAAATATTTTCTGACTTCTCAGGCCTATATGGTTGAAAGGAAATATACACACAGTATAATTCAGTTCAAACTAGTCTACATATACAAACGTGTTCTGTATACAAACTTCCATGAATATGTTTCCATGGTTTATATTCTAGGTTTTAAAAGCTGTGTACCATTCTAAAGTGATACAATATTAAGAAAATATTTAAAATAGAAAAAATATTAAAATGCTTATTGATTTACATCCCACCAAAACTTACTCTCTGTTAATATTTTAGTGTATTTTAAGTGTTTTTTGTTAATGTCTAAGGTTTGGTTCACACACACATTTATATGTACAGTTGAGTCTTGAACAGTGTGGAGGTTAGGGGTGCCAACTCAGTGCAGAGTTGAAATCCGTGTATAATTTTTCACTTTAAAAAACTTAACCACTAATAGCCTAGTGTTGACTGGAAGCCTAGTGTTACTGATAACATAAACAGTCAATATACATATATTATGCATGCCATGTGTATTATATACTGTATTCTTACAGCAAGAAAAGCTAGAGAAATGAAAATGTTAAGAAAATCATAAGAGGAAATATAATTACTATTCATTATGTGGAAGTGGATAATCATAAAAGCCTTCATCCTTATCATCTTCACACTGAATAAGCTGAGAAAGAAGAGGAAATGGAGTGGTTAATCTTGCTGTCCCAGGAGTGTCAGAGGCAGAAGGAAATCCACATAGAAGTGGACCTGTGCAGTTCAAACCATGTTGTTCAAGAGTCAATATTATATGTATACGTGCATGAGTGTATCTGTATGTGTGTGGTTGTATTCACGCTGTACATACAATTTTAGAAAGCAAATTTCTCTATCTGTATCTTCTGGTCATATCTCCCTGATGGTTTGGTCATATCTTTCAAGTGTTTGACTAGAAACTTGAAGAATGCGCTTGTTCTACCTATATTTTTAAGAAATTTCACTCTCTCTTCAAACATTGATTCTTCTTATTGTATATGTAATACAATAGAATTTTATGTCTTTAATATTACATATGTCTCCCCAACCCATGCAGTTTTATTTTTTAAGTAGGTAACATCCTCATATCAATTATAGATTCTATTTCTGAAAAGGCATGATTCAACAACCTTGAAGGAAAAATCATTCACATTATTGCCTCCACAGTAGTGGCAATTTCACTTCTAAAATTTTGCATTTCTGCGTGTGCCATTGTTTAAAGGAAGAGAGTGTTGACTAAATCTCTGTGTGGGTAGACACTCGTAAGACCCGCAGAGCTCCTGTGAGGCGCACTTGGAGAATCACTTGTATCAATCAGGTATAGATTGCAATGGGAGATAAACAGGCAAAGAGCAGAGGGGAGCACAAGGAGAAAGGTAGAACTGAAAGAAAACTCAGAAAGAAATCCAAAACCCAGAGACGCACAGCTCATTACGCAGATTCCCATGACTGGAAAGGATTAGAAAAGTTTCCGTATAATGAGGGGGCAATTAGAACGAGTTTAAAACAGCCTTGTTATTTATGATGGAGCAAGGTCAACGTGATTAAGTCTCTTCCATTATTTATAAGTTTGTATGTGATTACTGTAAATTTCTAAGTGTTTTGTATGTTATAATATAATTCATGGTAATGTTATTTTAGGTCCTCATGATGAGTGCATCTGCTTCCCCCCAAATTTCAGTCACTGAACCAAAAATACACACAGCATGCTCTGACATTAATCAAGAGAAAGAGCAAAATAATTTTTGGCATACTGAAAAATTTTTAAAAGAGCATAGGATAATGAAAAGCATAGTCACTTTTATTCTCTATCGTTTGCTTATGGAAAACAAGCTTACATCACACTGTTGGCTGAGGTCTTTTTTGAAATGCCTCTTTTGGTGGCCACTTATAATTAAACACACAGCTGCTATGATTAACGTCAATGTTTGTGGTTAAATGGGCTATAACCCTGAAATGTAGGAATGAACAACGAGTGAATGCCGTCTTCTAAATTTGCATGACTAACGTTTCCACATTAATGGGGGAGATCACTTATAGCATCTGTTTCAGACACATGAAAATTCAATTAAACTATCAGCTATCAGAATTACTATGGAGCAAATATCAACATAGGAAACCATGACCTAATTATATTATGAATTTTAAACCAGAGATAAAAGTTACATTCCAAGTCAGTCACGTTGACTGACTGATGTCTGAGAAAGCTAACAAATATTTTAAAAATAAGATATTCCCTGGAAATGGAGGCAATTTTTACTCGTTTTATCAAATTCATCTAAAATACAATTTAATAATAACTCAAAAATAAAAGTTTTAGTAAAGAGGATCCAAAATTCAGGTAAGAGACGGGTAAAAGATTTTGTAATTCTGCCCTAGGAGATAAGATGGAAGTCAAATAAAAAGTTGCACAGCCTTGTAACTGTATTCCCATCTGATCTCTGACTATGAAGGAGAAGACAGGAGATGTTCTATGTGAGTGTGAGGGACACAGCCAGGTCAGAAAAACATTCAGTTCTGCCATGAGGAAATCTACCCTGAAAGAGCTAAAGCTAGATGACCCGTAGGAAGGGCTGGTAGCTCAGAGATACACCAGTTTCTGCTCTCTGGAGTTTTTCTCATTGGAGCTAAGCTAAGAGTGTCAAAAAGAGGTCATTCAGCACTCTTCCTACTTGAAGTATAAATGTAGCAGAGTTTACAGAGGTATGGAGCAATACTGAGAGGTGGAAGCTTTATAGAAAAATAGAGTAACATATGCCAGCTGCCACTGTGGCCAAGGGTATGCCACCCTTACAGAATACCTCAAGTAGGGTCTTACCTCTCAAGTCTCAGACATGGTGTACTCTCCTCTTACTGACGCATAGGGCTTATGAATTATATCTCCTTTACTGATTGATACAAAAGAATCAATCTCTTGCTAAGCAAATGACTAATAGTTAATTGAAGGAAAAAGGCAAAATTTTATGGCATAACAATTCAACAAGATGAGTCTTGCTATTATTAATCTAACAATAATACCATGAGTCTCACTGCTGCACACATTCATCCTTAACCCCCAGTAGTCCAGACACACTGGATATTTTACATTGTTCAACCACATATACTCATCTTCATCTGCAAGAATGTATTCATGCTGGCTGCTGGTTCTATTGCCAGGTGTGTCCCTGTGTCTCTTGTCTACCTGGAAAACTCCTAGGCTTGCTTTAAGATCTAGTTCAAATGTCTAACAGCACATTAGTAACTCCTCTATTGTCCCATAGTATTTTCACACACAAACTCTATCACAGCCCTTAGCATACTATATTCTGACTTATTTATGTATTCATGTGCTCTTTCAATAATGAATTCCATGACAAAAGAGACCTTGATAAAAAGATGAATCAATTCATATCATAAGGTATTCAATAGAGGTATCTTTAACTCGTCTTGCCTTTAGTCAGATTATGAGTGGCCTGGGGGAAAGTAAAGGACTTAGTATTTCTATTTCCTTGCAGAGATCCTTTTCTTGAGAATGAGTAAACCAAGCTCCCATTCTAGCATGGAAGGGGAGTGAGTAACAAGAGAGCCCATTAAACAGACTGGACACACATGATGGAGAGACCATAATAGTACTTATAGGGGCATTCATGGGTCCAGTTTACTTCTAGGGACGCTGAGCAGTGGAAATGAAGATTGCAGACTAATTTCAGACCATTCAATTTGGACAGCTAATTAGAATTTTAATAGGTAGGGACTAGTACCTTTGACAGTATCTTGAGGATAAAGTCTCAGTCCTGGGTCAGATAGAATCTTTCAACTTCATATGCACACAAGATTTGCTAGCAAAAATATGTCCCTCTTTCAGAACTGCTACAACAGCTAATGAAAACACATAGTATTTTTTCATTCTGTAACAGTTTATATTGTCTTCTCTAGGCCAAATAAGTAAAGAGAAACCTTTACTTTATTGTATAAAGCATTAAAAGAAAGTGAACTGACACAAAACAAAGCAGTTAGTTACTAGATGTCGATGGAAATAGACTAGGGAAAGTGAGAGGTCTATAATCTTCGTGACGACACTGGTATTTTCTTTCCTGCAGATAAGCCCATGGAATATCCCATTTAAAATAAAATTCCTGTAACCAGAAAGCTTGTAGGTGGGTTGCAGTGTTCTTAGCAATCCATACAGTCCATATGCTTTCCCACTGCTGCTCATCTACATTGTTTTTTGTTACCAGAACTTTTTTTAATTGAAGGAAAGTGATTCTGCTTCCAAGGAACTTATAATATGTGAAAATCCAGAAAAGGATCATTCAGAACTAGGTCAAAAATTCTCATAAAGATGTGAAATGTGGATTATAGAAAATTGTCTGTTCTCACAGTCTAGAATTATTTTCCTCCCAGTCTCTGTTAGACCCACCCCACTCGGGATCTTGCGCCTTCCTCTCCTATTCTCTAAGGCACCAATGACCACCACATTGCTAAAGCTGAGAGTCAATTTCAGTCCTATCTTACGGGTCTAACAACAGTATTTAGCACAGCTGATTCGCTTTCTTCACTTCACTGCCTGGCCACCACTTTCTCCTGGTGCTCCTTCTCCCTCACCAGTCTCTCATTTGTCTTTGCTGGCTCCTCCTCTTCTCCAGCCTTTAACATTATGGTGCTCCAGGCCTCAGTCCTTGCTCCTCTTTCCTTCTGCATTCACATTCGCTTAGGTGATATTACCTAGTCTCAGAGCTTTAAGTACCATTTATGCGCCAATGAGTTCCACAACCATACATCTTGCATTAATTTATCTCCCCAAAGTACAGACTTATCTACACCCTACCCACTCAACATCTCCTCTGGCATGTGTCTAATAAAAATGTCAAAAAACTTAACATGTCTGCAGCTGAATTCTGATCTTATCCCCAAAACCTATTTCATCTTCAATCTTCTTTCTCCCTGTTGATAGCAATACCATCTGCCCAGTTTCTCAGGCCAGAACTTACAGGCATCCTCAACTAATTTCTTTCTCTGACTACCACATTTATTATTCAGCCAATCCTTTTGGCTCTAGAATCAAAATATTAATCTAGAGAGCCAACCATTCCAGAAATGTATATGGGAAGAAAACATAGTTTACTAAAATACAATTTAAGCATCACCTCATAGTTTGCTCATAGCCTGTCTCACAGAGATTTCCATACCATGGGGTGAATCCATTAAATAATTTGCATTTGCCATCTGAAACAATTTTCTTTGAGTTTCTTCTCTGAACATACTAAGCAAAGGAAATTAGGTTTTGAGTTAATGTCTGTATTATTATTTTCAAATATCTTTCTCCACAGATGCTAATGTTTCACAGTTAGTTCATTATTAGAAAGTGATTTCCCTCCCAGAAGGGCATAATACTTTTCATTTGACAATCCAGAGAACGTATTGATACAATTTAAGGTATGTGAGGATAACCGATGGCATACCATTTTTAGCCTAGTATGCCTGCATGGAAATTAGTAATAAACAAATCATTTATTTGTTTCCATTCCTTAATACTTACATATTACTCTTTTCTCTCTTTCTTTCTCTTGAGTAATAAACTGCATATTTATGCTCAAAAATAAACACATATCCCTGTTTTTTCTGTACATATAAAACACATTTTATATCAGATGGACATGCAAAATTGGAAACAGTGCACAGTAATAAACTTAACTTCATGTTCTATTAAAAAGAGTGAAACAGCATAAACAAATTTCTGTTGTTTGTTGCATTTATTAATCCATTTAACAAATATTTATTGAACATCTATAATGTGCCAGGCACCTTGCTAGAGACTGGTAATTCAGCAGGAGTCAAAGTAAATAAAGCTTTCATCCTTCAGTACAACTCACTGTCTAGGGACAGTTAGAGACAAAGACATAGTCACTTCACTACATGTAAAGCCTGCTGAGATGGGTGAGAAACACGATTTCACAAGAACATTAAGGAGTGGAGACCTAGCACTAAATTCAGGATGTCAGCAAAGGCCTCTTACAGAAATTAACTTGCAAGTTACAAACTGAAGGATGACTAGGAAGAACCAGCTTGTCAGAGAGGGGAGACCAGTGTTTTAAGCAGAATGAATATCTGGTACAAGGAGCTCAAGGTAAAAAACACCTTTTTACAAAAACACCAGAAGTCAAAGTGTTCAAAAAGGAAAGGAGGAGTGAGAAAATGAAGCTGAAGAAGTAAACTAGAGCCAGGTCTAAGCCACGGCAGAGATCTGTGCTCTATAGTAAAGGGAATAGAGAAACCTTAGGCATGAAAGTGAACAACTAAATGTGTGCTTCAGAAAGATCACTTTCATTGCATTGTGAAGACACTAACAAAGGGGAAAGAGCAGAAGCAGGGAAACAGACAACAATTGACATAATCTTGGAGAGAAATGATGGTCTGAACTAAGAGAATGAGACTAGGAAGAGAGAAAACAGATAAGAAAGAATCTGTAAGTCTGGATTATTGCCAAATAGAATTTTGGCAGCAAGAGAGATTTTAAATTCTAACAACACATTCACTCAACAGTACTTGCTGAGCATCTATTATCAAAGTATGCAAACCATCATCTAGAAAGTAAGACCCAAAAAAGTTAATTAAATTAATTAAGGTCACATAGATAATTACTGGCATATCTGAATCTAATGTAGGTCTTCCAGTCCAGTGATTACAGTTCAGTATTTTATATAGAAGAATGCTCCAGTTATCTCAATAAAATGAATTCCTATCCATTCATCTAAAATGCTGCAATAGTAAAAGGTTATGAACTACAATGTTTAAAGTGAGTTTAATTCCAATCCTGACAATTCACAGTTTAGAAATGTAATTTGGCTGAGTACCTTCTCCCAAATAGTTTAAGTCCCTTTGAATTAGTCAGTACATACATAGAACTCATGCAGTTGCATCACCAACGAAGAATAGCCTTATACTATCTGCCAGAGACTGCCTCCAGCCATGACAGTCAATTGTTGGAGCCATTAGCAGAGAAATTTATCATATACATTAACCTGCTGCCTTGAATGGACGGTTACTGAAATAATGAGTAGGAGTATCAAAATCATGAATAAAATATGGGAATCAGGGTTGCAAGTTATAAAGTTCTCTTATCAAGTCTACAGACTAAATGTGTTCTCAAAGGTGGTGCTCCCACCTTGGGTGACACAGATAAATGATGATGCTGATTACAAAAAGGAGTGAAGAGCAGATTAGCACCTTAGGCCAAATTCTGTTAGTGTTGTTACCAGTTGGATCGAAATAAAATGTGTTACTTTTTCTGTTTTTTCAGAGCTTAGCTGTGAAAATGAAAGTGTCTTGTAGAGCAGAAGATAAGAAAAAAGTGAAGATGAAGTAGGTATTTTCAACAAAGAAGTTTGGTAAATGAAGAGAGAATACTTTGGTTAAAATCAGTTTTTCTTAGGACCAAGATGACTTGATAATTTGCTTACAGAGAGTGAGGCACAGAAAATACGAGGTGATTTGTTGGGCTTATGTGATAGGTGGAGGAAAATTGGAGTATTGCCCTATAAAAGGGGGGTGGGAGAGAGTGGTGTAGTGTTTAATGTACCGAACATATGTTTAGACTCCTGGGTTGAATTATCTAGGTAAGCCTTGATGAATCCATAAATTTTTTTGAGTGATTCAACTGAATCTCTACAAATTCAATGATAATTTAAATACTACAGAGAAGCCAGCAATTTCAAAACTGAACCAACTCTTACTGAAAGGGTTCAAAGTAAACAGACACTCCCTGACCACTTGCCTAAGTATTGCATTGAGGTTTCATTCTGAAAATTTGTATTAAATCGACCCCCACCTCCTGAGCAGGTTACAACGTGGCGCTTTAGTTGGGAATCACATATTTTGTTTGCAGGTAACTGTTACAGAGAAAGCAAAAATTAACTGATTCCTTACTTATTTTGATAGTGTAATTATTCACCTTTAAACTGGTACGTTTGAATTTTGCAGGGGAAATAATCACGCTCACAAGACAGGAATGAAGAATTCTTATATTTCTTTAGGGAACTAAATGCGTGCAAGCACTTTAAAAGCACGCATTTATAAGAATGCTAGAGTGTTACAGTCAACTCAAAGAGGAATGGCCAGTCTCACTCCTAGTGGTGGTCCCAAATAACAGACAGTAAAAGAATACTTGCTCCTTCTGACATAAGCCTTAAAGGTTACAGATTTAAACACACAAAAAAAGTCCAGATCATCCTTATAATTCACTAAGAATTTACTTCAGCCCTTTAAGAGTCTTTTTATATTTTCTTCTATAGCTCATCATTTGACATTTTCATTTAATTTTATAGCAACTCTAAAAAGTAGGATTAATTTGCCTCAGTCTGAGAAGCCAGATAGTTTCTTCTTGGAATTTATTCATTCAACAAGTTTTTGTTCAGCATCTGGTTTGCTGGAGGGAACACAATGAATAATTGGTGGCACTGGAACTGTTGTAAGGTCTGGTTTTGAAAGCTTGAGTAAGACAGACTTTTATTAGAATGACCATAGCTTACTAACTTTATGAATTGGGCAAATTTCTTGAACTCTTTGAAACTCAGTTTACTCATCTATAAAATGGGGCTATTAATAGTACCCACCACACACCTGGCAAGATAATGTATGTAAAGGGTTCTGATGTTGACCTTCAGGCAGAATTCTTTATGCCCTTCCCTTTACTGCATCTCACAAGGAAGAAGACCCGCTAAAGTTAGATCAAGTTTAACATCTTTTTGGCAATAAACCATTGAGTGGGGGCACTTAAAATCTAATAATAATTGTATTTAGTTTGACTTAATTCTCTTCCTTATTTTGTCCATTGTATCTGTGTAGGAGGGATACTCAGCATTTGTTTGCTCTTATTTTTATTCCTTCTGTCTCTCTCTCTCTCCTCCTCTCTGTGTGTGTGTGTGTGTGTGTGTGCGTGTATGTGTGTGTCTCCCCTCCCCTACCACCACCTCCCATTCTTCTGAATACTATGGCAAGGGGAGGCAAAAGGCTAGCCCAGTCAGCTCTAGGCATTGGTGAAGCCTTCTCTCTTGATCTGTCTCTAGCGCCATTTCCTGTACCTAGCTAATTTGGGACGGCCTTTCCTCCAACTAACAAGAAAGATAATTAGCTCTGGTTTGGGCTTCAGGAATGAAGGAAGAACTGGTCTTTAATTATTTTATTTCTGGGTTATTTAATCCCAAATAGCCCAGGAAAATAAAACAGCACTCCCTGTGGTCCACCTTAAATTACTGGACCAAAGATCCAAGTAATAAAGAGTTACCACGAGCTGCTTTGACTTTTTTTATGCATGGACCACCCTCAGGGACTTCACACCAAAGAAGCAAGGCTCAACCAAGGCTGAACTCATGTGTCTGGCCTAAGAAGACCATAACACCCTGTCATTATGATTTCAATGTCTGTTATAATTATTAATAAATTATTTTTCCCATTTCTAATTTCTGTAATATAGGAAAACACCTCACCAGTTTTGCATATCTACATATTTTATTACTTTTGTGACTGTTCCACTTATAGGATCAATGTTGTATAAAAAAATTAATTTTATATTCCTCTTTCTGATGATCAAATAATTTCTAATCTAGACTATATCAAAAAACTACTTTTGAATGAGTGATATTATATCATTGAAAATAATATCATATTTTATAATACATATTTAGACTGTTTTATTAATTTACATTGACTTTTCCTCTAGTTAATCCTAAATAGTGTTGTTTTGGTTTGTGTACTTGTTTTGATCTGTAGTTATTTTAACCTCAGACTCAGTTTTAACCCCTAAAATAAGAATAATAAAATAATGATTATTTGCTGGCACTTGGAATTTATGAAATTAAAAATGCTATGTTCAAATAAGATGCCTTACAGTTAGCGTTTAATGTGACTGAATGCAGCATGAAAAAATACTCACATGCTTAGACCGTGAGTAAACAAAATAATGCAGACATTTCAGTTAAAATTACCTTCTCATTAAAGAAACTGCTGGCATAACCTCTGTTGCAATTGTTGCAAACTTGATTTTATAATCAAGTATTAACCTTATGGGTTTTCCCAGCAAGCTGCAAGGTGTCATAGTATCATTTTTAGCTGCATAATCAAATGGCTATAACCCAAGACAGCCAAGCAGTTTTAAATGGCATTCTTAATACAAAGTTTTTCTAAATTATAATTTTTTTAAGAAAACAGCTCTGGAAATAAAGGAGACTTTGGAGTTAAGATCTAATCGGATGGTAAAGAGATTCAAATGTCATTATAAAGTCATTGAGGTGTTTGACATACAGCAGTAATATGCTATTGAGATACCCTTTAATTTAACAAGCATTTTATTAAGTGCACATGGCAGTCTAGAACTCAGTTAAACTTGACAGATAAAAGAACACATTGGCCATGACCTCGGCCCTCAAGAATTCCTAGTCTTGTAGACAAAGCCCCTTATGATACATTGGGACAGAGGTAACCTCAACCACCCATGCTCTATGCATGAGGCTGGAAAATAAACTGGACCCAGTTCATGAGGATTTTATATGATAACTCACATTATTTCCAAACATGCTTTCCTAGGTAGCAAAAGAACTGACGTGAAACTGAGCAAATGCTTGAGGTGTGGAGAACTCACATTGTTGAATTCCAAGAGCTTTGTATGCATTATCTTATTTAATTCAGCAGACCTCACAGGCAAGACATTGTTGTCCTCCTTCTATAGAGGAGTAATTGAGGCTCTGTGCCTAGGAGTTGTTCCTCATCACCTGTTAGTCTATGGCAGATCCAGGATATACCTCAGATGTATCTGATTTCAGAGCATAGTTCCTCCCATTGCACTACACAGCTTCAAATCATACCTCAACAGTGTTTGGGCTTCCAAGAAGAGAAGCTCTGACTCCTGCTTCAGAGACTAGACATCATAGGTTGACCAGATTGGCTACAGAGAAAAGACAGCAAAGTGGTTCAAGTGGCTCAAAAAAATATGGGACCCTGGTACTTCTAGGTGTATGTCAGAGGTTAGCTGACGGCAGAAGGACCATGTTTGCTAATTTGTTATCTCTCCTTGCCCAGAGTGTTACTAAACAAGAGTAACTGATTAGACACAAGGGCAGATGAGTGGCCATTACAGTAATACATTATATTGTTCATTACATGAATCACAACAGACAATATGGTGGCAAAACACTGCGTCTCAACTCTTAGTTCTATATACAAGCACTGGTGTCATGTCTGGTTCACTAGTGTAAGCTCAGCACCTAGTAGTGTCTCCACTCAATAGAGTCTCAACAGTTGTTGAAAGAATGAATAAGTGAAAGACAGAAATGCACACACACACACACACACACACACGCACACACACACACAAAGCTATCTTCCTTCATGCAATTTCCAAGCCAGACCTTTCTTATTCTCATGATCTGAAGCCAGAAGGTGGGCCCCAGGAGTAAGCCCTGGATTCTGATGCAGAAGTTCCTATTTACCTCCTTTGGGACACTCACTGTCTTCTGGGTGAATTCAGTATTTCATGTAATTTCCCCACAGCTCAGCTGTAGCACCTGTTCAAAGAGCAGCGTTGATGTGCGCCTCAGAATTTAAATGCCCAGTGGACTTGACTACACTTTGCAAGCTCATCTGGGTTTTATTACAAGGAGGCACAGCTTTCTTTCTACTCATATAGGTCTGCATAGATGAATAAATGATGCAGTGCATTAGTGCAGTCATTCAGAACCTCCATTAGCACATGTCTGTCCATTTTCATCAATTCCTAGGAATCAATCTAATTAGCACAATGAAGAAGAGGAGGATTCCTCAAAGGACCCACCCCACATGAAGAAGAACAGGGAGGTGAGGAAGATGGCTGTGACAGACAGGGTTTGTATGTGTGAGGAAGGTTACCTGTGTGCACTGGGGGAGTGTGTGTTCATCTCACTGTGGTCAAGAGAAGTCAAAAGATAAAAATAAACCTGTCCAGAAGGTAGTGTGATAAAGAAAGTTCATGGTCTTTGATGGCCCACAGACTTGGGTTCCAATTTTATCTCTGACACTTGATTTGTCATACAGCCATGAAAAAGTTTCTTTCTTTCTCTGAGTTTAAGTGAACTCATTCATAAAACAAAAACAATTGCAAAGACCTTTTGGGTTATAACAAAATTTAATTGAGAGAACTATGTGGTCGGGCGCGGTGGCTCACGCCTGTAATCCTAGCCCTTTTGGAGGCCAAGGCGGGCAGATCACTTGAGGTCAGGAGTTGGAGAGGATCCTGGCCGACATGGTAAAACTCCATTTCTATAAAAATAGTACATTGAAAACTAGTACAAAAAACTAATAGGGCATAGTGGTAGACACCTATAATCCCAGCTACTCCAGAGGCTGGGGCAGGAGAACTGATTGAACCTGGGAGGCGGGGGTTGCAGTGAGCCAAGATCTGAGATCACTGCTCCACTGCATTCCAGCCTAGGTAACAGAGCAAGACTCTGTCTCAAAGAGAGAGAGAGAGAGGGAGAGAGA
>NW_016814631.1:514139-605344 GCF_001698545.2 Rhinopithecus bieti
GAGAGAGAAAAAGAGAGAGAGAGAGAGAGAGAGAGAGAGAGAGAGAACTATGCAAATCAAATGGCAAAGTTCTCAGCCCATAGCAGGCACTTCACAAACATTAGTATCTTTCTTTCTTTCTTCTCCCTTTGAAAGGAGGGAAGCATCACTTGCTGGCATGCACCTTAATTTGGGGGTCTTCTCATCTTCCATTCACTTAGAGCCATTTTTGCAATTACCTGGGCATTAAGAACTAAGGTAGCAATCCAAACAATCAGGGAAACTGTTCTGATTAGCTATTAGAGACATCACCCATTTTGCCTTTACTGTGTCACAGATACTGACAAAATACTACCAGAAAGCAAATGCCATTATCACTCAGGTTGTCAGTGTACCTTAGGTAAGGTTAGTCATAATAGTAGCAGCTTCCACGTATGCAGCACCCACTAAGGAGGCAGAATTTCATGATAAATGGGAATGTGGGTTTTGAAGTCAGAACACTAATAAAATCTCACTCCATCACCTACCATATGACTCTGGGCAATTCGTTTTGTCTCTATTATCACAGGGAGATAACGATAGTAACTACTCCACAATGTGAATTATTCTGAAGATTGAGATATTTATATAAGACAGCAGTTAGAGTAACATTTGGCTCATGATAAGTGCTCAATATTTGTTAATTTTTATTGTTATTGGCTAATGTTATGAAGACATTATCTAATTTACTCATTTCAACTCAGTGCAGTTAAGGCCATTGAAATTCAGAGAAGTTAAGGAACTTTCCTGGCCCCCAAACTGTTTAATTTCTTTATTGAATGTGCCTTTCTCTGTAAGGTAATTTCTTCAAATTTAGCTAGAGCAGAGAAGTCCCTGCAGAGTGGAAAAAGCACTAGGCTAGGAGCTGTGACAGAATGTTTAAACAGTGGTTACTCCATGTATCAGCTGCATAAGCACCAATTCACTTCACCATTCTGCAAATGAGAAGGTTTGACAAGGTGTTTGCTAAGGTCACTCCTGGCTCTGACACACAGGTTCCATGTGACAGACTTGGAGACTAGAAGTGCATGCATCTCAGAGGATCTTGGTGGGCCTAATGGATAATGATGACATTACTGGAATCATCACGCCACTTCCTTTGCTTCTCCACTCACAAGGATGCCCTGTCATCCTTGTTCCCATAGGGAACTAAAAATGAGGTTCTCATTATATTTCAACTTCCTCATCTGGAAAAGTATATTCCCAAACAACAATCCTGTTTTCATATGCAGCAAAGAACTATTCATGTCCTCTTTTTGCTTCCTTTGATTTGTCTTCTTTAGTCTGGGTTGTCACAAGGTGGGCTTCCTTGGATATTTTCAGGGAATTTCTACTAAAAATGATCACAAGAGTCAGGGGACATAAATATTGAATACCACTTCGAATTTTAATTCTAAAGGCAGACTTGGATTACACTGATTGTGTGGAAGGGTTCCCACTTTAATACTAAGATAACAATGAAAAAATAGTCTTAGATAAATGTTATTTAAGTTAAAATGCTGACAATCTCATCAGACTGAAATAAATATATTTATTATTGCCTTGCAATATTTAATATTTATTGCTCTCTTGCTACTTGTCAGACACTGCTCTAAGAACTTTATAGGACCAATCTCATTTAATCCTGAAAGCACTCTGATTATATATGAACTATAATTAACTTTATTTTACATATGGGAAAACTGAGCCTTAGGACGGTTAAGAAAAAAATTCCAGAATCACACAGAGAAGTTTTTGGACCAAAATTTGAACTCAGGTCAGACTCCAAAGGCCAAGGTGTAAAGCTCAGCTATTCTGCCTCCATTTGTAATCATTTTTATTTTTATATAGTTGCAACAACTGTGGGCATCACCTTCCACTAATTTTGCTTAATAATGTCATAAATGTTTTCTAGAATCATTTGAATCAGTATGTAAAAATAAATATAACAATCAACATCAACATTGCCCAGCTCTGTACTAAGTGATTTACTGTAACTATTTTATTTAAGTGTCAAAACAACCCTATAAGGTAAGGAATTATGAATGTCTCTGTTTCACAGATAGCAAAACTAGTTCAGGTAAAGTCGTTAAAGTTGTTGTTACAGTCAGAGAGCTTAGAAGTGGCAGAGCCACAATTTAAACTTAGATCTGCCTGACCGAAGAGACCAACTCTTACCTAATGTAATACATTTAATAAGATCTTGATGAAACTAAAATATTCCCAGTTTTCTAAATGGTACAGAGACAAAAAGAAGTATCAGAACTCCCTCTTAGAAATGGTATTTCTTTCCATTTTCACCTGGTATTATTGAAGAACTCTGAGCTTTCAATAAAGGCCCAGAACCTCTGCAAAACCACAGATCAAATTATAAGCAGCTTGGTTTGAAAGAGGCTTATAATAAGGCATGCATTGCTCCATCAATGATAAACCCACCAATAGTCATCCACATGGAAGAGCCCTGAAAACCAAGAGAAGGCAGAAAATCGTGTGATTTCTTGAGTTTGGATTTTCAATAACATCACCAACACTAGGTAAGCCAGCAGCTGTCCCCATGGACTCCATGTGGTCCTTCCATCTACACCAATTCTCTTCATTGGCAGAAGCAGCTTTCCAGTAATTTTCTCCAGCAATTTAACAGAAGGAAAAAGTCAACAAATGCCCAATGGTAGAATCTTGAAAATGTTCATAGAAGAAATGATAAGAAAACTCATGAAGTTATATCGATGGATTTTAATCTGTGTTACATCACTTCTAGCCATGTCAAGTCACCCTTTGTACACCAGATTTCTCAACTATACAATAATGCCCCTCTGAAGACATTTTAGAGATTAGTACAGATAATCTATGCAAGAAAGTTGGAACATTCATTGCCAATAATACACAAAGAACATAAATTCAGTACCCTCTTGTATACCCACCCTTCCTCATGGACACACATCCCTAAAATCAGAAGACAGTTTTGTCCAAAAGAGCAGAGGAACTGGCTCATAGCACTGAGAGCTGCTTAACCATACAGTGGTGCTGCATAGCAAATACAATTTTTATGGCAGGAAGCATGGCCATATTCTTTGTAAAGTCATCCGTTTAGAGACTCTTGTCCACCTCCTGTTAATTTTCTTGTGCAGACAGTAAAACTTAACAGAAGAGAGCTCAGTAGTGCCAAGGCTTCAGAGTTTGCCTCTCAGCTGAATTTACTTATACACAGATTATGCTTAAACACTGGCCATTATGCAAGCCTAGATAAGATTTCCAGATGTGCACATTTGGGAGACAAATCCTTTGTGTTAGAAGGCTGAAGGAAATGTTGTTTTTACTGATGATGGATGATCTCTTCACCCATGGAACATCTCTCCAGGAAGATAGGGACAATAATGTCTGGTCACCACAGGGCTAGGGCTAATCTCCAGTTTTTAGACACATGTGAGGCTCCTATCATGACTAAGGTAAGACCTTCATCCATCATCGAAAGGAAATCTATACTCTCGAATACTTTAAGTTGCTTATGAGCCTTGGAATGCAGGATGATGGGGTGGCTGGAATTCTGGATCAGAACCTAGTGCTCTCGTTTTTTGTGCAGACTTTGAGTTATTCAAAGAATAAAACACTACCTCTTCATCTCCCCTGCTCCTTTTTTCCCCACTAATAAAAATGGTATTGTAATACTGATACCTGTGTCTAATTATAGCAAGGGCAAGAATTATACAGCACAGTTCAGCCAGGATGGTAAAAGCACTTTTCAAAATACAGTTCGGCCATCCTCTCAAGCTTCTTCCACTCTCCTAGGCCAATTCCTGAATGCTAAAATTATTTTAACAGTCACAGAGCATGGTGCATTAATAAATGATCAAAGAGTGTGCATTTTCTAATGTCCCTTTGGCCTCGATAAAGAAACTGGCAAATATTCCATTAACCACAAGCCAAGAAGTCATTTTTTAAGCTTGAAATAGATTTCCCCATCTCATGTTGGAGGTGGGTCACCAGGATTGCTTAGTTTATGCACTTGAAAACTGACTTCTTAAAGAAAAAGGTTGAGATGGATTATTTATGAAGATGCATAAATTATGTAGTCATTTCATTGAGATTTCTAGGACTTCTATGAAGTAGAATATCCCCCGTGGTGGCCACATCTCATTTAATCCATTTGTTTCATCTTTTCCTCCACTTCAGAGGCTTCCCATATTTTAAGGTTCACTTTGATACAATAGCTCACTTTGAAATGTAATTTAAAAACATATTTATTATGTGTTCCTGTGTCGCACTAAATATTGCCTTGTAAGAAAAGAAACCCATGTAACACACACGAACAAAAAGGAAATTACACCTAAGAGAGTCATCATTTATAAGATGGATGAGTGGAAAAATTAATGCCAAACAAAATCACAATAAGGAAGAACAATGAGAAAAACTAGAAAATCATAATCTATATGTGATTTCACTTCTCTCAGTGCTTAGATATACTCTCCTGTCTTCACCATGGAGGATGAGGCAAGTATTATAAGTTCCATTTTACTGGCAAAGCATTGAAAAGCATAAAGTTACATGACTTACCAACCCCACATAAATGAATCACTTGCAAAATCACCACCAAAAATCTACAAGTAAGTATTATTTTCATCTTAGCTACAGAATTGGAAGACATGAATCATTGTGGCCCTTTATTTGTCCATGTTTTCAAGGGTGACATTCACATAAACAAGATTCTAAAATGTAATTGCATACTTAAACCTTATACTAATATATGTAAATAAATACCCCATCACGCAAGCTATCTAAATAGATAATATAGCAACAATATGTACATAAAAATTTCATAATCGTTTTTGGAAACTTCAATGTTCATAATAAAGGGTTATAGTCATACAATAAAACACCAAGCTGAAATTAAAAACAGCATTAGAGGCAAATCTCTATTGCCTGGAAAAATGATGTTCTTATATTGCTAAGAAAAAAAAAATGAAAGAGACCTCAAAACAGCAAATTGTAGTATTGTTGCAAAGAAATATCATGGAAAATTCTGGCAGACCATTCACCACATTTTGACAGTTGTTATCTTTGGTGGCAGAATTATGGCTGATTTTTGTTTTCTTTCCTGCATATTTCCATGCTTTCTGATATTACCATATTGATTTCTACCACAGTTATAATTAGTGGAAAATTGTAATCTACTTTTTCTAAGTAAAAATAAAAATACTTTATAAAGAGGTCTTGCCTAGTAATACTGATTAAATGGACATAGGGATTCTGGGGATTCTACTCTTGAACTTGTCAAGTTTTACATATGGTTAAATATCTGCTTAAGACGTTGATACCTTGATCAGCAAGTTAAAAATGGGAAGATCAGGATCTGAAGTCTTCCTCCTTAATTTTCAAAATACAGCTGGAATCTAACATAAAGAAAATTTAATGGGGATTTATTTATAGAGATGAGTTCTGAAACATATAAGGAGATAGAATATAAGGCTTTGAGGTTGTTATCATTCTGTGTCTAAGCTCGGTCAACTGTTTAGCTTAATTTGACCAATTTTTTTTTTTTTTTTTTTTTTTTTTGAGGCGGAGTCTCACTCTGAATTTGACCAATTTTTATTAAATACATAATATATGCTGGGCACTCTACTGGTTGAAAGAAAAATAAAAGTGAATAACAAATGGTTCTTGAAATTCACTGTCCATTGTGGTAAGCTTGTGTGACACAGAAAAGCATAGAACACTATGTTAAATTCAAGAATAGCATATAATCTTACCAAGAGTTGAAAAGCAAGAAAGATTCCCTAAAGGAGGTGATGATGAACTCAGAGTAGAAGAATGATTAGAAAATGTAGCAGCAGTTAGGGACTTCTGATTACAAAATGGCAGCATAGAAGCAAGCTTGCTTTACTCCCCCAACAGAAAACCAAAAACAAATATGCAGCACCAAGATTATCACCAGCAATATCCCAGAACTCAAATAAGAAGGTAAAACACTTTTCAGGGCCACAGAGAAGCAGGAAAAACTCCAAACAGACAGTAAGAGAAGCAGACTTCCATATCTGCAGCACCCCTCTTCATGACCTGCTGAGAACCAAGCATGTGGAAAATTTTCCCAAGTAACTGAGACTACAGTTGCATGCCACCATGTCTGGCTAATTAAAAAAATGTTTTAGCATTGGGGGTCTCGCTATGTTGCCCAGGCAGGTCTCAAGCTTTTAGCTTCAAACAATCCTCCCATTTCAGCCTCCTGAGTACCTGCAGGTACAAGTTTTGGTTTCCATTGGATATTTTGTTAGAAATTATTTTAATTTATTTAAGTATTTATTTTCTTGCTTACCCCCCTCCCCCCACTAGGTTGCTGCCTCCTTTTTGGCACTAGATGGTGTAGTAAGCCCATGTTTACCTTAGTTTTAGTAAACAATTTGGGACAGGGAAAATTCACAGTTTCTACACTGAAAAAAAGTAGGACTGGGGTAGGAAGCCAGTTTCCCCACCTTGAGTTTGCTGGCAGAAAACTCAAGTGAACTCCTTTGGGTTGTCCCTGCTTCAACCCATTGGAAGCATGAGAAGTGCCTGAAGAGAGAAATATAACTGAGCACAGCCAGATAAAAAGTAGGGAGGTGGAACTTCCATCCCCAGCCCTGGACTCTGCTCTGTAACTCAGCCAAAGGAGACACCAAATCAGAGTAGCTGTTCAATTTCACCATTCTGTGGGAAGTTCATTGTACAAGACCACTAGGCGTGAACCTGTAGCCACCTTTGCTACACTACCTGGATATTCCCTTTGGAACCTTCCCCATTTGGGACAGATGGTACTCCCTGTCCCAAATTGTTTACTAAAACTAAGGTAAACATGGTCTTACTACACCATCTACTGCCAAATAGGAGGCAGCAACCTAGTGGGGGAAAAAAAGAAAGGAAATAAACACTTAAATTAAAAATAATTTCTAAGCAAAAATATCCAATGGAAACCAAAACTTGTACCTGTAGCTACTCAGGAGGCTGAAGTGGGAGGACTGTTTGAGGCTAAAAGCTTGAGACCTGACTGGGAAACACAGTGAGACCCCCATTGCTAAAATGTTTTTTAATTAGCCATACATAGTGGCATGAAGCTGTAGTGTCAGTTACTTGTGAGGCTGTAGTGTCAGTTACTTGTGAGGCTGAGGCAAAGGGATCCCTGGAGCACAGGTGTTTGAGGCTGCAGTGAGCTATTATGATCATGCCACTACACACCAGCCTGGGTGATAGACTAAGACCCCATCTCTTAAAAACAAACAAAAGCCAAAAGCGAAAAACAGGCCAGACATACAAGATTAGAATAAATTACTAATCCATCAATGCAAGACACAGATATAGATCTACAAGAAACAACAGCAAACAGGGAATCACAACCTCCTCAAATATATAAAGCAACAAACCAGTGACTGACTCTAATGAGACAGTGATATATGAATTCTCTGACAAAAAAATTCAGAATTGCAATATTAAGGGAACTCAATGATTTTGAAGATAACAAAGAAAACCGATTCAGAAATTTATTAGTTAAATTTAATGAAATTGGAATATTTTTTAAATAAATAGAAACCTTGGAACTGAGAACTATATTTGCTGAACTAAAAGGTTAATTATGGGTACTCAACAGCAGAATGGATCAAGCAGAGGAAAGAAGCAGCAATCTTGAAAACAGGCTGTTTGAAAATATACAGTCAGAGGAGAAAAAAGAAGCAAGAGTAAAAGGAAGAGGATTGCCCATAAGATAAAGAAAATTATCTCAAAAGACCACATCTAAGAATTATTGGTATTCAAGAGGAAGCTGAACAAAAGCAAAGCCTAGGAAGTTTATTCAAAGAGATAATAACAGAAAACTTCCCAAAATTTGAGGATATAAATATCCAGGTACAGAAAGTTTATGAGAACACCAAGCTGATTCAACCCAAATAAGACTACACCAAAACATATAATAAGCAAATTCTCAAAAGCCAAGAACAGAGAGAGGATCTTAAAGGCAGCAAAAGAAAAGAAGCAAATAGAACATAAAAGTGTTCCAATTCATCTGGCAACGGACTTCTCAACAGAAACAATACAAGCTAGGAGGTAATGGAATAATTCCAAAATACTGAAGAGAAAATGTCATTCAAAACAGTATAGCCAACAAAGCCAACCTTAAATTTGAATAAGAGACAAATCTTTCTCAGACAAACACTGGGAGAATTGACTACTATCAGCCTATCTTAAAAGAAATGCTGAAGGAAGTTGTTCAATCTGAAAGAAAAAAAATTAACATGAAAAAAAGAAAATATTTGAAGCTATAAAACCCACTAGTAAAATTAAGTACACAGACAAACCAAGAATACTCTAATACTGTAACTGTGATGTGCCATTCACTAATAACACTAGTGTGAGGCTCAAAAGACAAATCTATCAAAATCAATAATTGTTACAGCAACCTGATAGGAGATAGGCAATATAAGATATATAAATTGAGTCAACAAAGTCAAAATGTGAAGATGAAGGATAAAGTTAAAATGTGGAGCCTTTAAAAGATTTTCTTTGCTTCTTTGCTTGTTTTCAATGTGAGATAAGTTGTCATCTCCTTAAAATAACTTGTTATATCTACAAGATGGTTTTTGTAAGCCTCATGGTAATGACAACGCAAAAGCCTGTAACAGATTCACTGAAAATAAAAAGTAAATATATTAAAACACACTACTAAGGAAAATCACTTAACCACAAAGGAAGATGGTAAGAAAGGAAGAAAAAAAGAGAGGAATTACCAAATAACCAAAAACAAGCAACAAAATTATCACAGTAAGTTCTGAATTATTAATAATAACTCTGAATGTAAATTGACTAAATTCTCCAATTAAAAGACATAAAGTAGCTGAATGGATAGAGATAAGACCCTACGATATGCTGCCTACAAGACACCCATTTCACCTATAAATCCAGAAACTGAAAGAGAGTGGGAAAAAAGTGTTCCATGCAACTAGAAACCAAAAAAGAGCAGAGTAGTTATACCTATATCAGATAAAATAGACTAAAAATTAAAGACTGTCAAAAGAGACAAATATAGTCACTATATAATGATAAAAGGGCCAATTCATCAAGACGACATAATAATTGGAGCTCCCAAATAAATAAAGCAAACATTAGTAGATATAAATGGGGAGATAGACTGACTACAATGATAGTAGGGGACTTCAACACCTCACTCTCAGTAAAGGAAAGAACATTGAGACAAAAAACAGTTAACAAAGAAACATTGGAATTAAACTACACATTAGACCAAATAAGTGTAATTGTAATTTATAGACCATTTCACCCAGCTCCTAATGAATATACATTATTTTTATCAGCACATGAAATATTATCCAGAATTGATCATACATTAGGCCACAAAACAAGTCTCAGCAAACTCAGAAAAGTACATATTATATTGAATATCTTTTCTGACCACAACAGAATAAAACTAGAAACCAATAACAAGAGGAACCTTGGAAAATACACAACCACAGAAATTAAACAACAGGATTGTGAATGACCAATGGGTCAAAGAGGAAATTAAGAAGGAAATAAAAAAAAATATTTAAAGAAATGAACATGAAACTTGAACATATCAAAATCTATGAGGTATGATAAAAGGAATACTAAGAGGGAAGTTCATAGCAATAAATGCTTATATCAAAAAAGGGAGAAAGATTTCAAATAAGCAACCTAAGGATGCACCTCAAGGAACTCCAAAAGCAATAATAAGCCAAACCCAAAATTAGCAGGGAAAAAAAAGAAATAATAAAGGTCAGAGGAGAAATAACTTCAATCAAAACTTAGAAAACAATGCACAAAATCAAGAAAACAAAAGTTATTTTTTGAAAAAATAAACAAAATAAAAACTTTTAGTTAAATAAAAGACCCAAATAAAATCAGAAATGAAAAAAATTGAACAATTAAGACCACAGTAACACAAAGAATCATCAGAGACTATTATGAAAAGCTATATGCCAACAAATTTGAAAACCAAAAAGAGATGGAGAAATTTGTGAACATATATAACCAATCAAGAATGAACCATGAAGAAACAGAAAATTTCAACAAACCTATAATGATAAATGAGATCAAAGCCATAAAAAAGTCTCCCATCAAAGAAAAGCCCAGGACCTGATAGATTCACTGCTGAATTATACCAGACATTTAAAGAAGAATTAATACCAATTCTACAGAAACTCTTCAAAAACATTGAAGAGCAGAAAATACTTCCAAACTTATTCTACAAGGCCAGCATTACCCTCATATCAAAACCAGACAAGGAAACAACACAAAAGGAAAACTACAAGCCAGCATCTCTGATGACCATAGAAGCAAAAATCCTCAACAAAATACTAGCAAACCAAATTGAACAACACAATAAAAAGATCATTCACTATGTTCAAGTAGGATTCATCCCAGGGATGCAAAACAGTTTAACATATGCAAATCAATAAATGTGATACATCACAATAACAAAATAAAATCCATATAATCATTTCAATATATGCTGAAAAATATTCAATATAATTAAACATCCCTTTAAGATAAAAATCCTCAACAAACTGGGTATGGAAGGAACATACGTTAAAATAATAAAGACCATATATGACAAACCCACAGCTAACATGGTACTGAACAGTGAAAAATTGAAAGCCTTTCCTCTAGGATCTTGAATAATACAATGATGCCCACTTTAACCACTTTTATTCAATATAATACTAGAAGTACTGGCCAGAGCAATCAGGCAAGAGAAAGAACTAAGGGGCATTCAAATTTGGAATGAAAGATGTCCAATTAGACTTGTTTGCATATGACATGATTTTATACTTAGAAAAACATTAAAACACCACAAAAAAATCTATTAAAACTAATAAATTCAGTAAAGTTGAAGGAAACAAAATCAACATACAGAAACCAGTGACATTTATATATGACTTAAGAGAACAATCTGAAATAGAAATCAAGAAAGCAATCCTATTTACAATACAAAAATATAAAAGCCCCAGAATCAATTTAAACAAAGTAGTAAAAGATGTACGCAAGGAAAACTATAAAACACTGATGAAAGAAAATGAAAAGAACACAACAAATGGAAAGGTATTCCATTCTTATGAATTGGAAGAACTAATATTGTTAAAATGACAATACTATACAAAAAATTTACAGATTCAATACAATTCCTATCAAAATACTGGACAGTATTCATATCAATAGAAAAAGCAATCCTGAAATGCATATGACCCACAAAAGACCTCAAATAGCCAAAACAATCCTGAGCAAAAAGGACAAGACTGGAGGCATCATACTGTCTGACTTCAAAATATACTACAAAACTATAGTAACCAAGTCACCATGGTACTGGCATAAAAACAGACAGACATCAATGGAATGGAACAGAGAACCCAGATATAAATCTATGCATTTACAGCCAATTCATTTTTGACAAAGTTGCCAAGAACATACAATGGGAAAAGGATAGTGTTTTAAATGAATGATGCTAAGAAAAATGAATAACAATATGTAGAAAATGAAACTAGACCCCAATTTTCATCATACACAAAATCAGATTAAAATGGATTAAAATTTAAATTTAACTCCTGAAACTATAAAACTACTAAAGGAAAACATTAGGGAAATGCAACAGGACACTGGCATGGTCAGTGTTCTTTTTTCAGGAGACTTCAAAAGCACTAGCAATTAAAGTAAAAACAGACAAATGGGATTACATCAAGCTATAAACTCCCTATACCAAAAAGAAAATAATCAACAAAGTGAAGACACAACCCCAAAAATGGGAGAAAATATTTGCAAACTATCCATCTGACAAGTGATTAATAACCAGAATATATAAGGAGCTCAAACAACTCAATAGCAAAAATAAATTAACAATCTGTTTAATAAGTGAGCAAAATATCTGAATAGACATTTTTTCAAAGGAAAATAAACATGGCCAACATGTATATGAAAAAATGCTCTTGGTCTGCAGTGCAGTGCTTTAACCCTGACTTTTAACAGAAATACAGGGAGTAACAGATGCTGATAAGGACGAAAAGGAAATGGAACCTTTGTACATTATTGGTGTAAACTAGTGGAGCCACCATGGGAAAACTGTATGAAAGTTCCTCAGAAAACTAAAAATAGAACTATCATATGATCCAGTAATTGTACCACTGGTATTCATCCAAAGGATAGGAAATTACCATATCTAAGAGGTGTCTGCATTCCCATGTTTATTGCAGCACTATTCACAATAGCCAAAATATGGAATCAACCTAAGTGCAAATCAACAGATGAATAAAGAAAATGTGGTATATAAACACAATGGAATATTATCCAACCATAAAAAAGAATGAAATTCTGTCAGTTTCAGCAACATAGAAGGAAGAGGAGGTCATTAAGTGAAATGAGCCAAACACAGAAAGACAAATATTGCATGTTTTCACTCAGATGTGGAAGCAAAAATGTGGATTTCATGATGATAGAGAGCTAGATTGGTGGTTACCATAGTCTGGGGAAGGTAAGGGAGTGGAAAGGGAGGAATAAAGAGAAATTGGTTAATGGGTACAAATATACAGTTTAGTAGAAGAAATAAGACCCAGTGTTTGAAAGATCAGAAGGTTGACTATAGTTTACAATAATCTATTGTATATTTCAAAATAACTAGAAGAGAACAATTTGAATGCTTCTAGAATGAAGAAAAGACACATATTTAAGGTGATGGATATCCTAATCACACAGATTTGACCTTTACAAATTATATGAATGCATTAAATTATCACATGTACCCCAAATTTACCATATATATATATATAATGTATCATTTTTTAAAAAAAGAAAATTATGAGGGTGAACAGAGAAAAGAATAGCATTCCAGGCATAAGGGAGTGTACAAAAAGGAAAAGAAGAGAGGAGAATGACTAAAAAAACATAAAAATACTCAAGTTATGAGTCCTGCTAGAACAAAACTTGGATGCAGGTAGTAGTAGAAGTAAAGGTTGGATATGAAAGCAAAGCCCAGATCTCATAGTTGTTTGGTCATGGGAGAGAAATAGGGGCTTGGAGATAGTGAGATTTGTAATTATATTGGCTGTTCTGGTTTGTATACGTGGTTCAGTGATAACACTGGCTGAGATAAGTATAACAACAGCAATAGTAGCAAAATTTTATTGAGATCTAAATATTTGCCAGACTCTGTGCTAAACTCTTTCGTATATTGACTCATTTATCCCTCATAACCTTCCTATGAGGAGGAGGATGACATTGCAATGTTAAAAGATAATGAATTCAGGAAGGTGAACAGGCTGGAGTGGGAGGAGCAGACATTGAAATCAGTTTTAAACATGTTGAACTGGAGGTAAATATGGAACCTCCAGATGGAGAGTTCAGCAGCAGCAGGAAATTGGAGTCTGGATTGGAGAGGAGAAGTTAGGGATAAAAAATGTAGAACTGGGAATAATTTGCATATAGAAATTTCTTAAAAACCATGCTCAAGAAATTACTAATTCAGGAAAAGCATGTAGAATATGAAAAAAGGCAGGTTACAAACAGAGTTTTAGAGGATGGGGGCAACAACACAGAGGAAGATAGGAAGTATTTTTGAAAGACATTGCCAGAAAAGTGTTTGACTTAGGCAAAAAAAGGCTACCCCACAAACACCAAGGCAAATAAATCCTAAGAAAGTGATTACTACCAGGAGCCTATGCTGGCATGAGGTTAATCAGATGAGAAACAAAATGTGCCTATCTCATTTGGCAACATGAAGTCATTACTGACTGCATTGTCAGTTCTGACATGGATGGGAGCCACATTGTTGATGATTGAGGAGTGAAAGGTAAAAAAAGAAGTAAAACCAACAAGCAGAGAAGATTCACACTGCTGAGATGCTTGTATAAGAAACGAGGGCGTGAGATACGGCATTAGAGGTAGGATAGTAGCATAAGGGGATAAAGACACAAAAGAGCAGGGTTTCACTTGTTTGTTTTACTGGGCTGGAAGAAAACTGAATAGATTCTAGATGAAGGGAAAGAACTAGTACAGAGGCATACAGTGAAGGTTGAAAAGAGGAAGTTTTTTTTAGACAGACTTTATTTTTTAGACTAGTTTTGAATTAAGAGCTATACTTAGCAGAAGGTACTGCTATAGTCTGGATACTTGACCCTCCAAATATCATGTTTAAATTTGGTCCCCAGTGTTGGAAAGTGGGGCCTAGTGGGAGGTATTTTGGTCATAGGGAGCAAATTCCTCATGAATAGCTTGGTGCTGTCCTTGCAGGAATAAGTGAGTTCTCATTCTGTTAGTTTCCATGAAGGCTGGAGGGCTGGTTGTTAGAAAGAGCCTGGCACCTCTCTCTCTCTCTCTCTCTCTCTTCCTCTCTCTTCCTCTCAGCGTGTGATATCTACACATGCTGTCTCCACCTCTCATTCCACTAGGAATGGAAGCAGTCTGAAGTCCTCACCAGAAACAGATGTCAGCACTATGCATCTTACACAGTCTGCAGAACGGATAGCCAGATAAACCTATTTTTAAAAATAAATTACCCAGTCTCAAGTATTCCTTTACAGCAACACAAATGGATTAAGACAGGTACATGGATTTTTCTTAAACTCCCTGACCCTTACAAATGCATGGCCTCCCACACTATCAAAATCTGACATCAGAGTAGTACATTTGATACACTTGATGGATCTATATGGGCACATCATCATCACCCAAACTTCATAGTTTACATTAGGGTTTATTCTTGGTGTTGTACAGTTTATGAGTTTTGACAAATGCAAGATGACATATATGCACCACTGCAGTACCATAAAGAGTACTTTTACTTCTGTAAAAATCCTCTGTGCTCTGCCTATTCATCCCTTTCTCTTGTCTTGCTTAGTAGTTTCACAGCCACTGATCATTTTATTGTCGTCATAGTTTTTCAGAATGTCATTTACTTGAAATCATACAGTACATGGATTTTTGATATTAGCTCTTTCATTTAGTAATATACATAAGCTTCCTCCTTGTCTCTTCATGGCTTGATAGCTCATTTTGTTTTAGTATTGAATAATATTCCATTGTCCAGATATTCCACAGTTTGTTTATCCATTCACCTGCTGTGGGACATTTTGCTTGCATCCAAGTTTTGGCATATATGAACAAAGCAGCCATGAACATTCATTTGCTAGTTTTTATGTGGACATAAGTTTTCACCTCATTTGGGTAAATGCAAAAGAGCACAGTTAATGATTCATACGGTAGGAATATGTTTAGTTTTGTAAGAAACTGTCAAACTGTCTGCCAAAGTAGCTGTACCATTTTGCATTCCCACCAGCAACGAATCAGAGTTCCTAGGAAATAATTGTTAGTATAATTCAGTGGTGTTCATTATATCCACAAAGTTGTGCAAACATCCACCATTTCCAAAATGTTTTTCATCAGCCCAAACAAAACCTCTGTACCTATTAAGCAATAACTTCCCATTTCCCCTTTCCCAGCCTCTCATAACATCGAATCTACTTTTCATCTCTATGAATTTTCCTGTTCTAGATATTTCATACAAGTGGAATCATACAATATTTATCCTTCTGTGACACTTATTTCACTTAGCATAATGTTTTCAAGGTTCATCCATGTTTTAACATATATCAGAACGTTATCCATTTTTATGGCTGAATAATATTTTGATGTATGAATATATTGAAATATTTAGGTTGTCTGTTTATCTATTGATGGACACTTGGGTTGTTTCCATTTTTTTGGCTATTGTGAATAATGCTGCTATGAACATTCAAGTACAAATGTCTCTTTGAGCCCCTATTTTCAATTTTCTTTGGTTATATGCCTAGAAGGGGGAGAGCACTAATCCTAACCACTAGACCACCAGGGAAATGCCTAGAAGTGGAATTGCTGAATTGTATGGTAATTCTGTGCTTAACTTTTTGAGGAAGCATCAAAATATTTTCCATAGAAGCTGCACCTCTTTACATTCTCACAAGGGACCAAGTTTTGAAATGCACACAGGATTTATCCAGGAGAAGAATGAGTAGAAGCACCTTCCTTGTAACAAGTAAATTTTAGTGTAATCCAAAAAAATGAAATAAAATATGAGAAATTCTTGGGGGGGAAATGGAGTTTAATATAGGTGGGGACTGCCAGTCATCAGTTGTGAAGTGGCTGTAGAAAAATGCAAGAAGCACTCATGAATGGTGTTGTGTTCTTACTAATTGTTTAATTATTTTCATCAAAGTAATAAGATACTTTAAAGAGTGTGGTTTAGATACATTAATTTGTGAACTTTATAGAAAATAGACTGAAAACACATACATGGTGAGCTGGTAAACCTTTTTGAATAACTAATTTAATAATCCAGAGTTGGTTGATGAGGCTTGACCTAGAGTGGAAATGAAAACAGAGACTGATGGACTCATTGATGATATTGATGAGTACTGTAGAATTAACAAAAGAGGAGAGATAGAGATGAAATGGCCAACACGGGTCCTGAATATCTGACAATTTCTTTCATTAAAAGAGGGGAAACAGGCTAAAAAGAAGGGCTGAGGTGGAGTTTGATCAGGAATAAGGTATTCGTTCTTACACCAGGAGCTTGCATACCCACGAATCATCATGCAAGAGACTTCTGATGAGAGCTACGTAGTACTAGACTTCAGAAGGACAATATGGACTAAAGATACTGGGAGTCATCAGAGTAGAGTAAGAATCATTGCTTTAAATCTGCTACTAGGCTAGTAAGTGGCAGAACCATAATTCAAAGACAGGTGGATTTGACTTCAAATGCTATATTCTTTCTTCCAAATCCTCTAGCTCTCAGTCATGTCATCATGACCAAGAGTAACTCATGACCAGATGAAATCAACCCAAGGAACAAATACAGAGGGAGAAAAAAGAGAAGAAGGCAGAAACTGAAATCCTGGGGAATACCAATATTTAAGGCTGCGTTGAGGAAAGCAAATCCAAGAACAGAAAGAAAACCAGGAAGATGTGGTTCCATAGAAGGTAAGAGTTCAGTATTTCAACAGGGATTTGCCACAGAGAGAAGTAACGTAAGGACAGATGACTGTCCACAGGCTGGAGTAAAACGGATACCACCAATAAGGTGGGATAAGCTTTTTTCACGGAGAGATGGCATAAAAGACAGACTGCAGCAGGTTGAAGAACAAATAAGCAAGAAAGAAGATGGCTTAGAAGTGAAGGGAAAGAGAAAAAGCAAGGAATGGAGCGGTGGTGATAAGAGGTCAAAGGAGGATTTTTTTTTTTTTTTTTAATTATATTGTTTTATCCTCTTGGAGGGATCTTAGTGTTTTTTCATTCAGTCTGAGAGAAAGGAGTGGCAGAGGTTGAAGAAACAGGATAGAGGAATAACTGATGAAATGAGCTATCTTAGAGAAAAGAGGTGCCAGAGCACAGATGGTGGGATTAGCCTCCCCCTCTCAGTCCCACCCTCTTCTATTGAGATGAGAAGAAGGTAAATAAAGAGGCGGAGATAGATAAAACTCTTCTCAATCATACAAATTAATTGCCTCTAAATGCTACATGTATTAGGCTATACTCACCAGACCTTTTAGGCTTAAAGATTACTTAAAAAAATAAACTAAGAGACTTTCCAATTTAAGTGTTAATAGAGCCTAGAAGATACTTAAGCAAATTTGTTATTTCCCCACCCCAGTATATTATTCTAATTGCTAATAGTCTAAGGAAAGAATCAAGAAGTCAATGTATCAACTCTCTCATTAACCCTGCTGATCTTTAAAAAACAGACACTTTCTGAGGCCAAAACAATAATTAAAATCATAAATATGTATTGGTACATCAAGTCAAACAATTGGAAAATGCAAGCTCATTAAGAATATTTTAATCATCTCATTACTTCTGTGGCATGGGTGTGTATAAATAATTTTAATTGTCCTTAGTTTAAGTAAAACATTTGAAAAGACAAGTTGGTTTTTTTTTTTTTAATTTTTTATTTTCCCAAGGTAAAAGCTGAACTTGACTGAAACGGGGTACTTCCTATGGGATAAACCTTTCCACAAGGAAATAGGATATAAAAAGGCATATGGATATAGTGATATTTTGGTTTAATTATTGAAACCACTGTACAAACAAGTTTTTTAAATAACAAAACAAGTCTAATTCCAGATTGCTGCAAACAGAGAAATGAAAAATCTCATCCACAGATGATACCTCTAGGATCTGATGCTAAAAGTGGTCTTTTCAGATTTCACAATTAAATTGGTTAATGGAAATTAACTTACAGTAACCACCACCTCGGCTGATTTACAGGCCTCCACATAGGGGTGGAAAATACTGCCCTTTATCCAAGTTGCATCAGCCATCAGGAAATGAATGGAAGCATACATACCAACTTCACCCCCTCTCCATCTTTCCTCTCCCTCCTCACTCCGCCCACTCGAGGCTGGTCATCAGTCTTTCTTTCCAGCCTCTGCCTCAGGAAAACAGAGTCGCTTTCCAAAATGACAAATAAATATTCATGCTAGAGTTTCAGATTTTAGCTTTGCAATGTGCTGCATCATGTTGCACCATTGGCCTCCAGTCTGGTGCAGCAAGATGTATTTTCAGAGTTGGTGGGCAGCAGCAACGATGTGAACAAGGCTTCACAGTCACCAGAGAAACAAGCAAGACATCTCTCCTTGGCAAACCCAAAAGTGTCACTGCCACAAATCAGCAGAACATCCAGTCCGTGCAGAGCAAGGGAAGTATTCATAGGAGATGAGTGGTTAATATTTCACTGTGCACATTGCAAGCCCAGATAAAGGTTGTTTGCATTCATTTATTTTTTAAAAATGCCAGTCATCTCAGCCCAAGGACTGTTTAACAAATATGCATATTTTAAATTTGACTTTTATAGGCTTACAGAATACATTTTATGTATGTTAAAACATATCTGCCCATCACTTCCCCACCACCTCCCCATCATGCCTTTTACTAAGAAGCCAAACAAGCACAGAGGCTAGCCAACTCCTACCAGACCCGGGAAAGTTGCTTTGAATAGAAAAATAAGTTCAAGAATTAAAGACCACTGTTTTCTAGGGCAAAAAGCCAAAAGTCAGTGAAGAAGAATATTAGCTTCAAATGGTGAGAGGAAAAAAAATAGTGCACATGTCAAGTGGAGAGCACTGAAACAGTTTTTATTCAGTAGCTGATACCATCAAACACTTTATGGCAAAGATGGCAGCTACTCTAAGATGATTTCAGGTCCCATTTTAGCAGAAGGCTGGGCCCTACTGTCCATCCTCTCCCGATTTTTTCTCACTCTCACTCCTATACCGAGAGGAATACTCACTGGTCAGCCTTAGAGAGAGCCTGCCCAGCAAGTGCTTATCACTCCTGAAACAGGTCAGAATCACCGTTCAGTTCAGCATTTTTTAGAACACCTAAGAAAAGCCAGAGAAAACTTGAGCAGTGCCTAGCATTTGTTCATTCACGCAGTCAATTAGTCAGCAATCAGTCTGAAAACATTACCAAGGACCTATTGTACGCTTGGCGCTGTGCTGAGAAGTGAGGAAACAGTAGTGAGAAAAATTGACACAACAGCTGTCTCTGTAGGATTTCAGGTTTAGAAGGATCAACAGGTATTCATCTAATACGGTAATTCCAGGGCTTTGAGTGCTCAAAGCTGTGGGTTCTGTTCTAATCTTCGATGGAGTGGAAGTGGGGATGCTAACTAAGTTAAATTTGAACTAAGAGCTCAACAATAAATAAGAATTAATTAGAATTATGGCCCAAGCAGAGGAAAGAGAATATGGAAAAGCCTGGAGACGGGAGGGAGCATGGGACAGCAAGGCACTGACCCCAGTAATCAAAGAGCAGAGAGGCAGAAAAGGATCCAGACTAGACAGGAGATGTTCAGTCAATGTTGCAAATGAAAAAATAATGGATGATTGAACAACTGAAAGAACAGGTGTCTGGTTACATAATTATCCATAATTCCAGCCATTCATTCACATAAGGAAACAAGATAATATCCCACTTGTTCATTTCTTTTGCCCTCTCTCAGTTTACCATTGTAACATCTAAGTTTAATGAAAGTGGAAACATTAGAGGGGAATAAAACAAAACGATCATGGCCACCCTCTGCAATATGTTCAAACTGAGATCCAAGCCTTGCTGAATTGCCATGCCACAGTGCAGGAGAAAAGTGAATGTAGAGCCAGAGCCAACAATTCACCCATGGCCCAAAAAGTGGAATTGGCTGGAGTTCAAGCAGCATTCCTCGGGAAAGCATTTAAGTGTATTATACAACTGCCCAGTGTTCATTTTTTTTTTGTTAGTTTATTCAACAAACAATTTTCATGTACCTACTATGTGCTTGACACTTGCTAGATAATCTGTGATAAAAATACAAGGACAAAATTAGCTTGTTTCTCCCTTAAAGCAACTCAGAGTCTAGTGAAGAACACAAAACATAAGCAGATCCTATTTGCAAGACAATATGACCGTAGCAATCACAGTAGCTTTCAGGTGCAAATGACAACCAGCTTCAAAAGGGCCAGGATTATCTTGGCTTTATTCACCATTGTTTACCAACATCTCACAGAAAGCCTAGGACCTAGGAGGTACTCAGTATATAATATTGAATAAATAGCAAACAAGCTCTTACATGTGCCAGGCACTTTGTTAGGTGGTTCTACATGTATTATCTTATGTAATCCTTACAACAATCCTATGAAGTAGCTATTATTATTCTCATTTTTGAAGATGAGGAACAGAAACATTAAGTTACCTCCCCAAAGTCCTAAAACCTGACTTCCACAATGACAATGTATGGAGATACTTTTGGTTGTCACAAACGGGTTGGTACCAATGGCAACTAGTGGGTAATGGCCAGAGATGCTGTTAAACATCCACAATGCATAGAGCAACCACTCACAACAAAGAATTATCAGGCCCAAAATATTTATAGTGCCAAAATTGAGATACCCTGCTTTATACCATTCTGCCTTTGAAAAATTATTTTTTTGCATCTCTACTGAAGCACTTACTAGTACCTATAGGGAATTGTAATACCTAATCGTTTTATTTCAAATTTATTTTTATTTTCCCAGTGATAAGCATAGTGCATGGCACATGGTAGAATCTCAGTTATTATATGTTCTTACTGCTGTTGAAATTAGATAGTCCAAATGTGATAAATGGAAGCAGTCACTTCTCAGTGGAGGAAGAATACAAGAAATACTATCAAGACAGAGTACATGCAGGAGCCCAAGGACTTGTTTCACTCTTTGATCTAGGCCTTTTCTCTTTGTAAACTGCCTATAAGTGTTCATGAAGGGGACTTTGCCAAAACAGATGATATAGAGCCAGGATGGTAGGAAACTACACCCTTTTAAATCCTCAAAATATGATACATTTTAAAAAATACAGCTATAGAGATAACATGGTCTCCAGGGCCGAATACACTTCTTCACCTCTGGAAATTAAAAAGACATCATTTCTCTCCCCACCTCTCCCACCTTTTGACTACTGGTAACCACCTTCTACTCTTTGTTTCTATGAATTCAGCTTTTTAAGATCCCACATATGAAGATCATGCAATATTTGTCTTTCTGTGCCTGGCTTGTTTCACTTGACATATTGTCATCCAAGTTTACCCATGTTGTTGCTGATGGCACAATTTCCTTCCTTTTTAAGGCTCAGTAATATTCTATTACATATGTTTACCACATTTACTTTGGTCATTCATCCACTGATGGACACTTAGGTTATTTTCATATTGTCACTATTGTGAATAATGCTGCCATGAATATAGGAGTGGAGATACCCATGTTGCATGGTTAAATATACACAATTTTTATTTGTCCATTATACCTTAACAAAGCTAGAGGGAAGACATTATTTACATAAAATGCTACAGCTATTTTGAAAAACAGTTTGTCATTTCCTTAAAAGTTTAAACATAGAGCTACCATATGACCTAGCAATATCACTCCTAAGTATATAACCAATAGAATTAAAAACATATGTCCACACAAAAACTTGTACATAAATATTCATAGCAACACTGTGAATAATAGCCAAAAAATAGAAGAAAACCCAAATGCCTGTCAACCGATGAATGGGTAAGAAAAATGTGATATATCCATACAATGAAATATTATTCAGCCACAAAATGGGAAAAGATACTAAACATGCTACAACATGGATGAACCTTGAAAACTTCACAATAATTGAAAGAAACCGGATGCAAAATGCCACATATTGGATGATTTTATTTATATAACTTTGCCAGGATAGACAAATCCATAAAGACAGAAATAGATTCCTGGTTGCTGAGAATTGTGGGGAAGAGGAATGAGGAGTGACTACTAATGGGCATTTTGTTTCTTTGGAGGGTAATAAAAATGTTCTAAAATTATGTAATTGTGTTTGTTGCACAACTTTGCAAACACACCAAAACCACTGAATTGTATACTTTAAGGGGATACATTTTATGATATATAAATTATATCTGTTAAAATTGTTTTAATTGAGAGGCCATTAGGCTGGGAAGGTTGCAGTGCTTTCAATTTCTACATAAGCAAACCAAAGACCAAAGAAAACAGTAAAAACAAACTAGCGACCTTACCAATCAGTAATCACCAACCATCCTCTGACTAGGTTCTTTCCACTCTAACCAATTGAATATTTTCTTTTTCTTAGTGAACTCACTGCCCACACTCCTAGAATGGAGCTCTCTGAACCTCTCTTCCAGTTTTGAGTGCTGCCTGACTCATGAATCATTCTCTACTCAAATGAACTCTGTTAAATTTATTTTGTCTAGAGTTTTTATTTTAACATATCTTAGTAAAGCTGTTCCTTTTTTAAAAAAAGATACTATTTATTTGACTTTCTTCGGTGATAGTATTCACTAATTTCATTATTCACATCATTGTTGGTACTGTATTTTTAAAGTATTATTGTTTATCTTTGAATGAGAAGCTGAGTGATTCCAAATTCGCTTGGAGATTTCATGACTAAAATACACTGTTTCTAAAGATGATTTGCCTGCTGCTTTAGGGTTACAAGCCCTCAGAGATTACTCCCACTGCTATTCACAGAATTGGCTTCCTCTGTTTGCCCCAGGAATCTACACCTTCAGTGATATTATCCATTATGAACTGACCTGGGGATGTCACAGGATCAGATCAGATGGAGCTGAAAACTAATAAGAAGTTTTGCTTCCACCTAAACTGAAAATATGCTATCTAATCAAAAGTCTTTAGTGTTTTGCTAGCAATTTTTTTAAACCTCATGAGTACAAGTGAGAGTACCTATTTTATTATATTGTCAATGCTCAAATTCTTTTAGGGTTACCAGGAAAATTGTATTTTGAAAAGGTCCATCTACTCTCAATTTCAAACTACCTTTAACCCTTCAATGTTTCCATCCTGGTGTTTATTAATTACATCAATGACAAGAGCTTTAAAGATTACATTTTAAAACACATTAAGATCCTCCCAATATTCACTCTTTCTCACCAACCACACCCCTCTCTTCATCCTTCATCTCACACCCTTTTCAGCCAAAATCTACCAGAGAGGAGAGGAAGCAGAAATAGACTTTTTCTTTTTCTCAACATACTTTCCTGGGCTCGGAATCCTCATTCATTTTACCCATTTAGCAGGAAAAAAAAAATACTAATGTAGAGAAGATGAGTAGATTCTGAGATTCGAATTGACTTCCATAGCCAAAATAATGACTACAGGTAAGCAACACAGGCAATGGGTTTTGAAGATCCTTGGGCAGCTTCATTATACCATCAGGAATTCTGGAGTCTTTACCAAACACCAGTGGGCTCAGTGATGACTGGAGATGTAAAGACTCTTCTTTTTATGAAAATACAAAATCTCATAGTTGAGAAAAAAACAAACAAATATGAAGTTTGATTCTCTCCTCCAAAAGTAATTATCTAGCCTTCTTTTGCACACATCACTAATGTAAAGATCACTATGTGGACAAAGGTCTTGAACTTCATTCCTTGTTTCAAGACTAGTACAATCAAAATGCAGAGCATGATTTGTTCTAGAAGTCAACTGTGTTTTTATCACTTATGAACTGTGTCGTCAGTATTTCTATTGTTATTTTTCCCCACTTGCCCTTCCCATCATTATTCCCATCCTCCTGCTCATGGGCCTCTCCATCTCAAAACTTGGACTTTTGTTGGGACTCCACCATAAGTTGCTCTGCTTGCAATGGACATAAAATGGGAGACCTTGAGGGAACCAGGGGTGGCTGATACAAGCTGGCCTGAATGGTCCTGCAGCACTGGAGAATGCTTCAGTACCTGAACAGATTTTGGGGGCTAGACTCAATCCCTGGCTTTATTCAGTCCCACTTTCCAGGTTCAGTTTTTGCTTTTATACCATGTGACCTCACAAGTAGAAAAGACAGAAATGCTATGTTAGAGTCTCTTCCTACTTCAAGTCCTGAATTGAGGTGCCCAAACAACAAAGCAACGTGGCTATTTAGCAAACACTAAAGAGCACTACACGTTCTTAAGAAAACCAAGCAGGGAGCTTACTCCCACCTAAAACTTATCCAAAAAAGAGACGCTTGCATGGCTTAAGTGTCATATTCAGTAGCCCTAATGTGCTCTATTCATTGCCCTTTATAAGAAGGTTGTAAGTGGAAATAAGAAAGATCATGCATGAGCATACAGAGGCAACCCTGAGCTACAGCATCAATACATAGTACTGTGTTTCAAGATTTAATTTGGATTAGGGGGGAATTAAGATTATTTATATATTTATATCTTATATTAAATAGTCCTAAACTGAATGAAAAATGGGAAAGGAAAAAGGAATCAAACTAATTTTAATGAGAAACTACACTATGTCAGTCCCGGTGCCTGACACATAACTACTGAGTCCTTACAAAGGCAGCAACTAACCTGGGAGGTGAGACAGTAGCCAAGGATTGAGCCTATCCCCAAAAAGGAAGTTCAGCTATGAAAATATTCCCCAGTGCTCATTGCTTCGGTACTGAAGCATTCCCCAGTGTTCATTGTCCCAGCAGGACCAGTCAGACCAACTGGTGTCAGCCACCCGTTTCCCTTGAGGTCTCTCATTTAAAGTCCATTGCAAGCAGAGCAACTTACATAAGAGTCCCAACAAAAGTCCAAATTCTGAGATGGAGAAAACCAAGAGGAATTCCTTCTACATGCTTATAGCACCAAAATGAAGCACAGAGCCTCCTAAAATTCTCCATAAGCCGCTCCTCGAATCTAGCAAATACAGCATCACTGCAAAAGTCACTGTTCTGTCCCTGGAGCAGCCTATGCTCTATAAACCATTCAGTAAACATATTATTGAGTTCTACTATGGGTCAGGCACTGTAATACAAATGAGGCATTTAATTGTAAATAAAAATTATTCTGTCTTAAGGAATTCATATTCTTTTACGCAAGGTAAGAACATACAGCTAGCTCTGTGAGTTGAGGTGTTGAGGAGTGCTGTAATGGCGTGTAAAAGGGTGATAAGGCAACTTGAAAGACAGTGAGATTAATTCCTACTGCAGCAATCCAGAAAGATTTCCCAGAGCTTGCCCTTAAAAGAAGCCTAAGATTTCAAAGTAGCATGGAAAGACATTCCATGTGGAGAATATAGCATCAGAAATTAATAAAACAGTTTGGGAAATTATGCAGATAACACTTATAAAGGGTGTGCCTTTTCATTGAAGAAAAGGTGCTATTAGATTACACCAGATATTAGTAAACTTAGTTACTGCCACATTTTGATGAATTTTTAAAAGTCATGCTAAAATACTTATACTTGATTTATCAAGGAATGAGAAACCAACAGCGTTCTTGAGCAATGTGTTAACATAATCAACACTATAGTGAAAGAGAGATAATGAGACGGGAGAGCTTAACAGAGGAGGTGGCATTTCAGCTGGGTCATGGGTACAATTTCAAAAACTAAGGACGGTAATTCTAGGAAAGGCAAAGACTTTCTCTCAAAGATAAGTAAAGATACAAAGGCAACAGAGCCCAGGGCATATTTTAATAGCACCCTGAAATCTGGTTTATCCAGAAATTAAATAGTACATTTGATAGGAGGGTTTGAAGCAGCTCATGAAATGCCTTGAATACCAAATAAACTTAGATTTCTCAGAAGAGGCTGAAAAGCTACCAAAGTTTTGCTGATTTTGTTAGATTTTGTTGATGAAAGTTTTGCTTAATGAGGTTGAAACTGTTAGCCAAATATAGAAGAATTTAGAAGAAGAATAGAAAAGAGAAGATCAATGGAATATTGCAATAATAATAGCTAACTTTTACTAAGCACATAATTACCTTTACATGTATCATTTCACTTTGACTAACAGGTCAAAGCTTATTTTATCTGCCTGGAGGAAACAGTGTTTGAGAGATTCAATTTTATTACAGCTCACAGTTAGAAAAATAGTAGAGCTGGCACACAATCCCATTCCATCTGAAATTGTTATCTCTAGCACTAAGATAGTTTCTGACATATGGTACATATTCAATGAAAAATGGTTGAACTAATTTTATTAAACCATCTCAATTCCAAGGCCTAGATACACCATCTATTCAAAGAATGTTTTCATGATCTTTGCAAATCAAAATTGATATATTTTTCTGTATTCCAAGTTCTGTGGATTACATTCATTTGAGAGTATGTCTTGCTCCAAGTTTATGGGGGTAGCCAGGAAAGACATCTGATTCATCTTTGTATTTATCATAGGATATCTAGCATATTGGCTACCACAGAGAAATGGCTTGGTAATCATGAGATGAATTAATGGATGGATGAATAAATGAATAACATTGGCTACATGGTCTCGTCTCCATTTCAGCACAGGTGAATTTCAATGAATTTTCATGAAATACCCAAGGCATATAATTGACTCAGGGTTCTCAATCAGATAACTCCTTCCATTTTCATTCCGATGAGAATTTTTATTGGCTGTGAATTAATTTAATCATTGCATTCATATTCTCTGTGTAGAAGCCAGGGGTTCTAAGGTGATGGGCTCTGTTAATTAAATTAAGTCAAGTAATAATGATCTTTAATTTCCTAAAATCAGGATCATTGAACATATGAGAAGCATCATTTAATGCAATTTTTATGATGTTCTTATTTCTGTGTTAACAGAGCCATAGGTAGACTGTGTCCTCACTATTGGGAGATTTGGTGGCCTTAAAACATCTCCTTACTTAAAAATAACTCTCACACCAGCCTGCCTTACTCTCTAAGACCATCAATATTTTATTTTGTTGGGTCAACAAGAGATCCCTTTTAAAATGCAAATAATGCACGTCAGGGAAAGTAAAACATTATGTGATTCATCACATCTCTTTTATCATTTTTGTGCAGGCTAAAAAGCAAGCCAACATCTGTTGAGCAACATCTACACACCAGGCATTGTATAAAGCATTTGACATACATTATCTCATTGAATATTCACTAACTCTAAAAAGTATTTCTTCATTTTCACATTAGAAACCCCAAACTCAAGGAAGTTCAATCAAAGACAAACAGGAAACAGCAGAACCGAGATGCTGGATTTGGTTTTAGTGACATCGTTTTCTACTTTATTGGGCTGCCTCCTCTCTAAGATAATGGAATTATGAGAGAGATGCATAACTTGGAAATGTAGAAATACAGGGAATACAGGTAAGGCTGTATCAAGGGCTATAATGAAAGACCATAAACTTCTATCGGACAACTGGGGGGTACTGAAAGGATTCCAGGAGAAAAGGAGGTAGTTACAGAACTCACTGTCCATAAAATATCTAGGCCAACTTACTCTATAGGATAGCTGAAGAATAGTTAATTTGGAAGAAGATGCTTGCTGACAAACGTCATTTCTTACATACATAAGTCAAAAATAGAAACTGGAAAAATATATACAGTAAGGTACTATTATATTTGCATGTAATTTTTTATTAAAATCATATATTGAGAGATTTTCAAAATTTTCATGTTTGTACACCATTGATTATAAAGTCTTTACAGGGAAAGACTACAGATATCTACAGTATAGACTGTGAAGACAGAAGTTACAACAGTCCAACCATATAAATTTTTCACCAGCCTTTGACCTGACTTGGAATCATATACCTTTTAACCTGTTTCAGAATATGTGACATTGAATCTGAGTCTCACAGATGAAATGTGCCTCCCCAAAAGACTGGCCTAGGTAAAATACACATGATGTTATAGCTACCTGTTCAACTTTAGTGATTTTATAGAAATGAGTTAAATCAGTCTGCATTTTTGCCAATTGCAATTTCTTGGCAGCTTTTCACCTTCAATTTTAAGAAAAGTCACTTTGGGAAAAGCTGTGATTTTATATTTTCAGCGTAAATTAATTCTTCACTCTTAATTTTATATTCATTAATAATTATCATAGGATTGGGATGGCAGGGGGAGTGTCAAGAAACTAGAGAAATCAGCAAGTTTAAAGAGAAAGGGTAACCTAGATTTAAAAAGGCATGATTTCACCCTTGACTTACATTTTACATCTGAATGAATTGCCTCAGCCAAAGTCCTCCTACAACCTACCACTCGGAGTGGGAAATGGCTCCCCTGAAACATGTACATCTTTTTGTGGCAAACGCGCTGTGAGTCGCTGCTTATAGAGACACCACAGAATCAATATTGCAGGCCACTCCAGTGTACTGTATTATTGTTAAAATCCTGCTGGCTAGAATTCAGATTTCCATTTAATTGTGTTCATATTTAAAATGTCTGCTGCACCTGCAGTCAACTCCATCACTATTAGCTATTTGCCTGGTGTTATGTACATCTATGAACAATAAAAACTTTAGAAAACAGTGTCAGCAGAGATGCACAGATCACAAATCACAAGATGATAACATCTCACATGAAAAGAAAGTCATCAAGAAAACATCCCCAGTGATATAAATATTGAATTTACCACCAATGCCATATCCCTATGGAGGCTGGACAATAGGCCATTGCTTAAATGGCAAAGGGGATGAGCTTTCTTCTTTATCTGTATTCACTTTTCCTTTTATTTTATGCCTAGGAAAGAGAAATACCAGAGGAGAAGCTTAAAACAGATTAGCCTGTGAGCACTGTATATAGGCTATTACATCATAACTGTCTTTGAAAACTCTCAAACAGCTGACCTGTTTATATTACAAGACAGGGTCAATTTCCATTCTAGTGACTCTTTTGATGTTTGTGAATACTAATGCTCTCCCCAGAATGCTAGCTTTAGAATAACGGCAATTGAACCATTCAGCCTTCTCTGATGCAATCTTTCTGCAGCTAGATAGGATTCTATACATGGATTTCATTGAGCTACACAGCTTGGCATGATCAAAAGCTTTGCTGGAGCCGTCAGTAAATAATGTTTCAAATAATAGAGTCACGTTGATGCTTACATTTTCTACGCTAGTCACTGAGGCTGTGTGCGTTAGTGTGTGTGGATGTATGTATGTAACACAAAGCCAGTTTTGCTTCTGTTGGAACTATAATGATAAAACATCAAAATGATACAACAGGGTCATTTTTGTGGCAAATATCTGAGAAACACCAAAGGGTTCCACAGCTGCATAAAGTACCAAAGAAACCATTGTGGCTGTGATGTGAGCAAGACACTGGTTTAACTTTCATTTCTGCATCTTGACATCTGTGGAAACTCAAACAATTTACTTGACCTAGGCTTCTGATGCCCTATTTCTAAAATGGAGAGGACATCCTCAACCTCACAAGGTTATATAAGGCATAATAAATTTACATTTGACAATTACAACAAAAATAACAACAATCATAACAGTTAACATTTATCAGGAAATTAATAAATGGCAAGCATTCAACAATTTATGTACATTATCTCCAGCTGATCTTCACAATAGCCTTATAAAGTGGCACTATATTTATTCCATTCTACATATAAATAATCTAAGACAGAAATAAGATATATAATGATGAGTAAAAGGATTTTCATGCATACCAATTGACTTAAGACAAACCGAATGAGCAAATCATAATTTTCTGCCTATCAGACTTAAGCTAGTACATGTTTTTAATGGAAAGACAGTTCAAATCAACATATTATACTTGAATATTAGCAATGAATGAGTCTTTAGGCTTTGTGACATCCAAAACACCACCTTTTAAAGTAGAAATTCAGACATCAGCATCTCATCATACCAACCACCACCTTTCAGCACCAATGATCCCCAACTCAAAAACCATTTTGATCCATGTTTAGTCAGGGCTCCCCATTAGAAAGGATTTGGGTCTGCTTCCCTTTATATTCCAACCATGGGCCCTGTCTGGAGATAAACATATATCCTCCCATTACTGAAAAATAGTTTTCTTATTTCCCCTAAGCCTTCACTGGGCTAAGCATCCCTGGCTCCTCGACTATTTCTCTTAAAACAAACGGTGTCTTCACAATCCTAAGATTTGCCCCCGGTTTGTCAATATCACACCAAAAATATAGTAACCAAATGCTAGTCTCAACATAAACCCTGCATCGTCTGTGCATTTCAGTTTTTAATTAGTTTTGTTTTGTTTTGTTTTGTTTTTGAGACAGAGTATCGCTCTGTCGCCCAGGTTGGAGTGCAGTGGCATGATCTCGGGTCACTGCAAGTGCCATCTCTCAGGTTCACGCCATTCTCCTGCCTCAGCCTCCCGAGTAGCTGGGATTACAGGCATGTGCCACCATGCCCAGCTAATTTTTTGTATTTTTAGTAGAGATGAGGTCTCACCGTGTTAGCCAGGACGGTCTGGATCTCCTGACCTCGTGATCCCAAAGTGCTGGGATTACAGGCGTGAGCCACTGCTCCCGGCCAATTAAAGTAGTTTTTAAGAGTAGTTTGGAGATTTAGTTTTTGAAAAAATGACAACTTTTCTTGTCTGCTGTAATCTACATAGAGAAGCAGATGCTGGGTATTCTTTACCTCCAGAATGCAGTCTTCTGTTGAAGGCTTCACTGCTACCTCTTCCACTTGCACAAGAGCAGACTTGCTATGCAGAGGGAGGCACATTATAAATTATTTAAATTTTATTTAAATACCTTTCTAGAGTTTAATCTTCTTCAGCCAGCTGGGCACCAAATGTTAGATAGCTTCAGTTTTGTACTGGCAGGTGAATCAGACAGAGTCTTCCAGTGGAAATACTGACTCTAAAAGCTTAATCACTGAAACTATAATTTGCTCCCTTTAGGGCAGGAAGGGGACATGAATTAAAAACAATTTTTCTGCAAAGTAAGGGATTCTTTTTTATGGCAATGGTCCCAAGGTTCAAATTGATTAAAAAATTACAGTATTTTTTATTCCACTTTGAGATAGTGGAAGAATGTTTCAGTTCTATTATTATCTGGCCATATTACTTTGGGCACCTGTGGGTGTCAAATCCTCATCTGTGAAATGGGTATAACATTTATCCAACTAGATGTGTTCCAAAGATAAACAAAATATAACATATGAAAGCACAAACGTTGTAATATAATTACCACTGAAAAGAAGGGGCCATGAGGTAGGAGAAAGAGGTGGCAAGAGGAAGAAGACATTAATACTCAGGAAGAGGAAAGCCAGTCATTTGGGCAAGGTAGGGAAATCATGAAGTTAATTTCTTAATTAACAATGAATTCTATTTGTATAATTATAATGCTTTCACCTACACTTCTCAATGAACCTCAAAGCTGTCCTGTAACGAATGCAGGGCAAGAGTCATTGTTACCATACTTTATACATGTGAAAGGAGAGGTTGGGGGAGATAAAGTACCAAATCTTCAGGATCATTCAGTTTTATTTTCTATAAAACTCTGATAATAATAATTACAAGTTTTTCAGCCAGGATTCCTCAGAGAAACAAGAGAGAGAAAGAGAGATTTCAATAAATTGGCTCCTAGGATTATGGCTCACAAGTCTGAAATCCACAGGATAGGCCAACGGGCTAGAAACTCAGGCAGGATTTAATACTGTATTCTTGAGGCAGAATTCCTTCCTCTCCAGGAACCCTCAGTTTTGGCTCTTAAGGCATTCAACTGATTGGATGAGGTCCACTCACACTATCCAGGATAATCTCCTTCACTTAAAGCCGAACGACTGTAGATGTTAGCCACATCTACGAAATACCTTCACGGAGACATACAGACTAGTATTGAACCAAACAACTGGGTACCAGACTCTAACCAAGTTGACGCATAAAATTGACCATCACACTGCCTTACAGAGTGTTTGTAAGATGTAGAAGATAACGGGTGTGCTGATTCACAGTGGGGAATGCTCTAGATGAGCACAGGTGGAAATTGAGTTGTTGCTTAATGTAGGTATGGGGTATCAGGGCAGAATTCCAGCAGGAAGCCACGCTTTAACAGACCTCTTTACCTCTCCCCATGCTGCACAGGCAGGAGTGAATCAAGGTGTGTGAAGTCTGAAGCTTCTACAAGTTAGAAGTCCTTTTCACATAAAAACCACTAAAAATTAGGCATGGATGTAGATTTTTATTTACAATAATTAAAAAAAAATCACCAACATAACAAATTAAAAGCAAGTGGGAAATTACATACTGACAATTTAGACAACATGAACGCATGCCTTCTTCTATCTTAAATTTCCTTGTTAAATAATATAGAAAAATCAAATTAAAAGTTAATGAAATATGAAAGGAAAGCTAACAAGATAAGTACTGGAATCAGTGAAATTATTTTGACATGGAAAGGAAAATTGTAAAAACTAATTTTTTCAGATCATACCCAAGATAGTAATTTATTAAGAGAAAGAGATGGATTTTGAATAGCAGTAACAAATAGACTTCTGGTTTATTTGATAATCCAATTAAGGAAAAAAAGCGACTGGTATGACCACACTGTGAAAAGTTTTTAATTCCTGTTGATTTGATACTTAAATAAGGAAAAGTCATGTTAATTTTCTGGATTTTATAATGCTTGAGCTAGTCATCAGCTTTTAAAATTATATACAATGCATCACTGAGAATCTTCCTGACAGGGGAGAACTTCTCTTTTGACCAGGTAGCAGGGATACAATTTTACATGTCTGATGTTCAGAAGAATTTTCCATACACCAGCTTCTGCCCTCTGCGCAGCAAACCCTGCCTCTCTTCCCTTGCCCATGCACTTCCAGCAAGTGCTAGCCATATGGGGTGTTCTCTTACTGCAAGACAACTTCTGGTCCTAAACTTTACTTCATGACACCAGTTGAGTCAGCCCAGTGGGTAGCAAGAGTACTCTTGGAAGCTTCGTACATCAGGATTGCTAGCAATGACTTAATGTTACAGAGAATTGACTGTAAGTCACATAAATATGATCCTCTAAATTTAAACCAAAAATATCCTCAACTTAACCTCCTCAATGCCCAGGGTTACTCCAAAACCACCCATCAGGAGGGGTAGAGGGATGGAGGTGAAGCTAGAGTGGAAAGAGATATCAGTTGCAAATTTTAATTAAAATATCTTACACATATTATACTATATACTATATATGCATAGTATATAAAAAATATATAATTTGTATATATACACTATATGTATATAATTTGTGTATATATACACAATATATATACAAGTATATACTTGTATAATATATATTAATTACTAATATACTTTTACTTATATATAAATATGTACATATAAATTATATATTATATTATAATTTATATACACTATACAAAAATATGTGATTTGTATATATATGCAATATATGTACAAAAGAATTTGTATATATAAAATATATAATATATATTTGTGTGTGTATACATATATATATATATATAAGATATATTATTGCTTCATCAGCACTGTGCTGACTCAACTGGTATCACAAAATAAATTTAGGACCAGAAGTTGTCTTGAGATAAGAGAATACCTCATATGCCTAGCACCTGCTGGAAGCACATGGGTAGTGGAAGAAAGGCATGGTTTGTTATGTAGAAGCCAGAAACTGGTCTATGGAAGATTCTTCTGAATATCGGACATGTAAAATTGTTTCTCTCTGCTATAACATTATATATGTGTATATATATATAAATTATTTAATATATACAAATTATACTATATGAGTATATACAATTTGTGTATATATACACTATATATAATTTGTAGTATAAACATCATATATATCAATACATAGTATATCTCACTATACATCTATATATTTTATATAGTATAATTTGCAAAGTAAGATATTTTATTATATAGTATAAAAATATTATAGTATAAGATTAAGGATACTTTAGTGTGTGTGTGTGTGTGTGTGTGTGTGTGTGTGTGTGTGTGTGTGCCTGTGTGCATGTGCATCACTGGGTGATCACAGCCAGGGCATTGAAAAAGACTTATTTTATAAGTAAAGGACTCTGAAGCTTCATTAGTTTTCAGGTAAATCAGCCTCTACCTAGTGCAAAAGTACTTTTTTTTTTCTCCAAAGGGAGAAGATGAAAAGCTTTTCAAAACTGTATGGCACCTCCATATCATGTGCTAACTTGCATCTTAAGCTCCATTTGTTCTTCGTATACATTTAGGGCTCACCTCCCAACTGGGCAGTGAAGTTTCATGAAGTCAGAGACTGCTATTTCTCACTTTGTATTCCTCGCAACTAGATCAGTTTGGGCAATGAGTAAGCACATTCATAAATATTTTACTTATTAGCAAAATGATTAGGATTTTATTTTAAAATTTGATAACATTTTAAAGAGCATTTTTTGATCATAAAATTTAAAAAAGCACTTTTGATAGTAAAACCACTTATTAACAAAATGATTTTAAACAAAATGAAGGGAGAACACTTTTTAAACAATTATAGTGGCAGCCTTCTAATGAAACCGCCTGTGGCTGCACAGATGTTCACAGTTTTTATAGCTACAAATAACTTACCTCCAAAATGTATCAGCGGAAACCCACAATGATCGTTTATTTTTGCTCATGGGTTCTATGGGCTGAAAATTTGGGGCAGCACAACTGGGTGGCTCCGGCTTTAGGTCTCATGAAACTGCAGTCAGATGGCAACTGGGATGAGGTGATCTCAAAGGTCTCTTCACTCAGCTGTCTGATCCCTGGGCTGGAAGACTCCAACAGCTGGGAGTGAAACAACTGCAGCTCCTCAGGAATCTCTCTCTGTCTCTTTGTAGTCTCCCCACACAATCTCTTTAGCAGGCAGCTTCTGGGGAGCTGGACTTCTTATATGTTAGCACAGGCTCTCAAGGTGCACTTACTAAGAGACAGAGCTAGTGAGAAGCAATTTTGCCCTTTATGACACGATCTTGGAAAATATGTAGCATCTCTTCTACTGCATGCATGTTTTTGGTTGGGAACATTTAACTCATTTCCTATACAGTACCAATGTCACATTGTAACATCACCTGGGATAAGATATGCATTGGTGTGGCCATCTTGAGAAAATATGATCTGCACAATAGGGGACAGAAGTTTCTAAATTTATAAGCATTTTTTGAAATAATAAAAATGTTTTATACACTCTTGCTAATAACTACCTTTCTTTATGTATCTGACCTTTAGGTGGCCCTGCTGATGAAATAAAGTGTTGCACCTGCACACTTGTGGTAGCCTTACATTCAAGGTGCACACCAGTGGATGACGCTACTTTGAAAATATCTGATCCATTTGGTCTGTTGTGGCTTTAAAAGTGTCTTCTATTGTCTAAGCAGGAAGGTATAAAAAAGAATAAAAAAGAAATGTCTTCTAGAGTTCCTCTCTAACAAGCCTATCTCCTTGTTTCCACCACTATCCAATATGGTGTACAAAATTTGATAACTAATATTAGTACAGCCCTATATCTGATCGTACACTATGAAGACATAACAAGAATTTCTCATGGTCCTATTCAAATTCCTATGCCTCTGGCCGCTTGGCCCTCACTTGGCCACTGCCATAGCACAGACACACTGTGCAGAGCTGAGAAGTTCTGCCTCCTTGAGCTGACTAGCTTCATTCCTGTAGTCTCCAGCTCCTTTCACCACTCCTACTTCCAGATTTCAAGGAACTGCCATACAACAGGACATGGGATCTGACTTTCTGAGCAGCTGTCAAAGTTAATTTCCCTGTGGGACAAATTGTGATCAATTGCAGACAGGATACAGAAGGAAGCCAGCAGATAAGTGCCCTCTGCTTGCTCCCGATGACAGTTAGTCTGGAGGCAATGCATTATTTCCCTGGAGACATCCTGCAAGGCCAAGTTGGTATAGTTACCAAGTGACCCACTATTTCTCTGTGTGCCTCAGCATGCCACAGTGGCCAGCATGGTACTATATCCCATTACATAATTTTTCTTTCTTACCTGTTGCACTTCCTTTGTCACTTTTAATGCTGTGAGATGGCCACTCCCCAAAAAAGCACCAGCAATTAATTCTTTACTCAGACTCTCTGTTTTAGAGAACTCAGGCCAAGCCTGAAACTATTGATATTAGTATCATTGTCTTCATTTTAAATATGAGGAACCTAAGATTCAGGGAACTTAAGTGACTTCTACAAAGTCTCATAGCTGAATGAAAAAACATAGAATTTGAAGTAAGATTTTTTTTCAGCTTTGAAGCCCACTCTGTTTTTCCTTCTATACCTTATTGCTTTCTCAAGGAATATAGGACCTAAGGAAGCTAGAAAACAGCGTTGTAACCCTGAAGGCAACAGTGGATTCAATAAACACTGAGAGGTAAATGTAATATAATATAATACAGTCATTACATAATTAAACAGTAATAGTGTTTAGTATTAAATAATAATACCTAACATTTGTTGAGCCCTTACTCTGTGCTAGGCTCCATTCAAAGTAACATATATGAGTTAATTTAATTTATTTACAAAACTTCATAATTGAACTAGATTATCATCATTACTTTATAGATAGGAAAACTGTGGCATGGAATGGTTTTTTGCACAGGTACCAGGTGGTGAAGTCTTTGTATTTCTCAGTATCCTCTCCTTTGAAATGTAGATATACTTCTTCTCATGCCTATCTCACCACATTATTGTAAAAATTAACATAAAAATGCTTAGAAAAAATGCAAATATAAAGCATCTTTAAATTAGATCTGTCATTTTGATAAACAGAGTGGGAGACAAATCAATGCACAAGCAGCAATCAGAAAGCAAATCCTAAAGCATCAGCCTCAGCCAACAACAGGCTCTACCAGTTAGAGCTACATTCCCAAATAAGCATTGGCCAGGCATCCAGATTCATGCCATGGAAAAGTCCACTGCTTTCCCTCCTGCTTCCAGATCTCACCCACAAACATGAACAGAATTCATGAGACTTTTGCTCCTCCTCTGAATTCAGCATATGCATTTCTTGTCAGTTTCTTCTTATTCAAAGATTACATTGTATCAATAAAATTCATTTAGAAGGAATCACAAGTCATCCCAAATCCTACAGCCTAGAAGATTGGCTAACTTCGTGGGTTTGATTTCCCTTTCAGTCCCTGTCATTATGTGTGAACATTTTTTACAAGGCTGTAACTACAGTGTTGGGGTGGAGGGGAAATTCCATTTTATTTTACTTAATATTACAGGATAAATTTTTAACATATTTCTAAAGAATCACTGCGGTCCAGATTGAGCAGCTACCTAGAAGAAGATTTCATCATTATATGTAGTTAATTTTCACTATAAACTTGATAACAGACAAGATCAAGGCAACGGGTAGTCCTTCACTGCTCCTCTTTCTAAATCCCTTAATCTGACCCCACTATTATTGTATTTTCCCAACCCGAGTTTATCACTGGCTAATCAACCTCACCCTAATTTCCATCAGGTCAGAGACATTTCTTTCTTATTCTGCTACGCTTCAATAAATCACCTATGAGTATTTGGCATGCAAAAGATTTCTCCCCTGTGTCTCAGAAAACCACTCAAAATTCCCATTATGCCATGTTTTACATGGAATTTCCCTATCAGCTTCATCTCCCAAGAGCACATAGAACAATGATCAATACAAATTAAAAATAAACAATGCAGGCTGATTATACTTGAAAAGATATTAACTTTAAAATTACTGTTGTTTCCCCAAATCCATGATCTAGCTTTGGTGACAGTTGCTATTGTTAACTTCTAAAAATTGAAAAATGTAACATTCAAATAACATAAGCTTTCTTAGGACAGAGACTGTTTCTTTGCTCTAAAGTCTACCTTAACTGATGCTACTATAACCACTCTGCTTTATTTTTAAGTAATGTTTGCATAGTATAATTATTTTTTCATTCTCTCACTTGAATAACTTGTTGTATCTGAAGTAAGTTTATTGTAGACAGCATACGATTGGATCATGTTTCTAAATCCACTCTGTGTTTTGGGGGCTTTTTTCCAAGATAGTAGATTGGAGGCATTGTTAGCATGCATCTCCCACTTTGAAACACAAAATTTTGTGTGGATATTCACACTGTGGATTTTTTCCAAGAAGCAATGCACTAACTTCACAGGAAAACCTAAAGAAACTACAGACCCTTTGAAAGCAGCAGCAGGTTTCAGCCTCCATCATGAGCCAGGTAGAAAACTGTAAGACCCCAGAGTGTGAGACAGGGATAAACTGCCTCTGGGATATACACTCCCACTGGGGAACCTGGCAATCCAGGCCACAGGGGAAGGCATTAACTCTACCCAGCACCAGAGCTGATTTAGTGAGCAGTGGGGAGTACATGAGAAGGAGTAGCATCGAAATATGCTTTGCATATGCTTCTAGTCTCCAGTGGGATGGACGGAAGTCATTCCTGATCCTACCTCACAGGGGACCCCCGGAAGTCAGCCTGCTAAGTCAAGTGGCCGTGGCAGTTGGTAAAAAGCTCCCAACTGAGATTTGCAATACAATATCAAGTGGAGATGAAATCCCCTGACCAGAAACAAGGGGCAAGTGGGAAGTGTGCTGCAACCACGAGTGCAAGAACTGGTCACTCCTATTTCATGGGCAGACCAGGAAGGGTGTGGCCTGAAAGCTAAGGTTGCTGTCTACCTAAGGAATGCTCATGGCCTCAGACAGTTTTGAGTTCTAAACCCAGATTGCCTGGAACTTAGCTAGCTGCTGCCAGTGGAACACCGCGAGTGTGAGACCTGCCTTGCCAAGTGCATGGGAGCTGGGTGGGGCTTACTGTCACCTGCTACTCCATACTTCCCATGTAGACTCCTCTGTACAGCAGAGGCAGCTGCACTCCTCTCTGAAACATTACCCCAGCAACCAGAGAACTGCCTTCAAATCTCCACTGGGATAGTTTCTTGCTCTACACATGAAGAACCAGAGCAAGGACTTGCCTGACCCAGACCCCATGTGCCTTTGCCCCTCCACCTACCCTAGCAGATTAACACAAAGGACAGAAACTTTTAGAAGCTCTATGTCCCAGCCCAATGCCTGAGACAACAGAGTACCTCTCCAGATAATGTAAGGTAAGCACAGATTCCACCACCATCACCACAGCTGTTGATCTTTTCCAAGCACCACTGACATAGTCCATTACAGCTTTGTCAAAACACAGCATTCGGGAAGGAAAAATCTTGTGTGTGACCTCAACTGTCACCACTGCCTACATTACTCTGGCTAACCTGGAGGTCCTGAGTCTGTCCATGTGACCACATCATTAATACTATAACTGGCATTTTAGAAAGCCAAAATATTAAGGCTATTTATAAACAAGGAATCTCACAGAGTCTACATCACTCCACTGACCCCATCAGAGCTGGTGCTGGTACCCGCTGCCAGGAAACCTGAGGACAGGTCACATCACTATCACTAGATCCTATGCAGACATTCCCCAGTACCAGCCTGGAGTATGGCAGCCCCATTGGGAATTTAGACCCAGAGGAGCAGAAGCATTCACAGTAGTCTGGCTCTCAGGGACTCCTATTCCTAGGGAAAGACGAGTGTACCACATCAATAAAGCACTCCATGGTACAAAAGAATCCAAATAGCAGGTCTTGAGTCCCAGAACTTTGTGCTTGTGGGCATTTCTTTCAATAAAGGCACAGGTGAAATGCTGGGCTCAACAGGGAATTTCTGTGTCTCTACCCTAATAATCAGGAAGACTTGGTGCTTGTGAAGGGTCTTGGAGAGGTGACCTTTTCTTCCCTTCATCCACCACTGTAGACACAGCTGGAGCTTCGCTAATGGGAGCTTATGACGGGTGCACCTGCAATTAGCCTTTCTAGAGTACTTCAGGATGACTGCATCCCCACAAGAGGAGCAACCTCTAGGTGCAGGTTGGCATGAGGGGTAGAGTGGACAATGCCTCTTTACATGGAACATCAGTATTCTTGCAGATAAAAGAGGGGACTATCTAATCTGAATAGACGGAATAATGGATCAGGAGTGTGACTGGGAGGTGGATCATCTTTCTGCTGGCCAGGCAGGGGAGCTGAGGTGGCTCCCTCCCTCCCCACTGAAAATACCTCACTGTGTTTCACTGAGAGATTCTCTAGCCACCTCTGTCAAGGCTGGGATCTCTGCCCACCATTAGGGTTGTATTTACCCACCTGTTGTAGCCACAACTAGTTTTTATCCATGGATACCTCCCCTTTTGACCTGAAGCCTGAATTGTTCAACCCAGTAAATAAACTACTTAAAAAATATACATTTTCCGTAATGTAAAACACTGGGGAACAAGATAAGCTTCAAGATACTTCTGCCATTCCATCCCCACAGGAGATAGTAAACCTGCTCAAAAACCAAGCACGTTGCTACTACAACCATCAACTGAGAAAGCCATCATACAAAGACTCACTATAACTAGGGAACTCATACAGAGCCTTTACCCTGAAAGCACCAAAAGCCAAATGAGGATATAATAAATTATAAACACTGTATTAGCCTGTTTTCATGCTGATGATAAAGATATACCTGAGACTGGGCAATTTACAAAATAAAGAGGTTTAATGGATTTACAGTTCCATGTGGCTGGAGAGGCCTCACAATCGTGGCTGAAGGCAAAGAGGAGCAAATCACATCTTACATGAATTGAAACAGGCAAAGAGAGAGCTTGTGCAGGGAAACTCCAGTTTTTAAAACTATTAGATCTCTTGAGATTTATTCACTATCATGGGAACAGCATGGTAAAGACCTGCTCCCATGATTCAATTACCTCTACCAGGATCCTCCCTTAACATTTGGGAATTGTGGGAGTTACAGTTCAAGATGGGATTTGGGTGGGGACGCAGCCAAACCACATCAAACACTAAAGTCACATCCTCAAGGAGGAAAAACATTTTTTTAAGTCAAATCAAAAATAAATTCAAGAATAATTAGAATAAATAGTCTACCCAAATGAGAAGAAACCAGAAAAATAATAATGACAATATGACAAAATGGGGTTCTATAACACCCCCAAAAGATCAAACGAGTTCTCCAGCAATGGATCCAAACAATGATGAAATCTCTGAAATATCAGATAAAGAATTCAAAAGGTTGATTATTAAGCTACTTAAGAAGATACAGGAGAATGGTGAAAAACAACATAAATTTTAAATGTAATTCAGGATACGAATGAAAAATTTTCTAAAGAATTAGGTATTTTAAAGAAAAACTAAACAGAACATGTGGAAATGAAAGACACATTTAGGGAATTACAAAATGGAGTGGAAAGTTTTAACAGTAGAGTAGACCAAGTAGAAGAAATAATTTAAGAGCTCAAAGCCAAGGCTTTGAAATTGACCCAATTAGACAAAAATAAAGAAAAAATAATTAAAGAAATGAACAAAGTCTCCAAGAAATAGCCCCCTTAAATAGAATAACTGTCAGCCAACAATGTTATATCCAGCAAAAATAAGTTTCATAAATGAAGGGTAAATAAAAAATTTTTTTGAGAGTTTGTTATCTTTTTTTTTAATTATTATACTTTAAGTTCTAGGGTGCATGTGCACAATGTGCAGGTTTGTTACATATGTATAAATGTGCCATGTTGGTGTGCTGCACCCATTAACTCATCATTTACATTAGGTATATCTCCTAATGCTAACAATAAAGTATTTTTAAGACAAGCAAATGCTGAGGGAATTTGTCACTACAAGACAAACTCTACAAGAAATGTTAAAAGAAGCCATAAATCTTGAAACCACAGGTCAATATGCAACATAATGAAACCTCTTGAAAGCATAAAACGTACAAGGTCTATAAAACAATAACACAATGAAGAAAACAAAGCATCTAGCTAGCAATCAATATGATGACTGGAATAATACCTTTTACCTTACTGTTCATATTGCATGTAAATGGTCTAAATGCTTCACTTTAAATATGAAGATTGGCAGAATGGGTTTAAAAATCACAATCCAAATATTGCTATCTTCAAGTGATTCACCTAACACATAAGGATTCTTATAGACTGAAGATAAAGGAATAGAAAAAGATATTCCACGCAAATGGCAACCAAAAGGGAGCAGAAGTATGTAAGATGAAACAAACTTTAAAGCCACAACAGTAAAAAAAAAAAAGAAGGTTATTATTCAGTGATGAAAGGAGCAATCCAACGAGGAGATATTACAATCCTAAATATATATATTTATATATGTATGTATATATATATTTATACATGTATTATATATATACACACACACACACACACATAACTCTGGAGCTCCCAGATGGATAAAACAATTACTACTAGACCTTAGAAAAGAGATAGACAGCAACACAATAATAGTGGGGAATTTTAATACTCCACTAACATCAATAGAAAGATCAGTGGCGCACATAGTCAACAAAGAAACACCAGACCTAAACTACACTCTAAGACAAATGAACCTAACAGATACTTACAGAACATTCTACCCAAGAAATTCAGAATACACATTCTTCTAATCAGCACATGAAACATCCTTCAAGATAGTCCACATGACAGGCCATAAAACCAGTCTCAATAATTGTTTAAATATCAAAATTATATCAAGCATCTTCTCAGGCTACAGTGGATTAAAACTAGAAATCAACTCCAAAAGGAAACCTCAAAACTACACAAATACAGGGAAATTAAACAATCTGCTCCTGAATGATTTCTAGATTAACAATAAAATTAAGGTGAAAATTTAAAATTTTTTCAAAATGAATGATAATAATGATGCAAATTATCAAAATGTCTGGGATATAATAAAAGCAGTAGTAAGAGGAAAGTTTATAGTGCTCAATGCCTACGTCAAAAATTCTGAAAGATAAAAAATTGACAATCTAACATCACAGGTCAAGGAAGTAAAGAAACAAGAACAAACCAAACACAAAGCTAGCAGAAGAAAATAAATAACAAAGATCAGAGAGAGCTAAATGAAACTGAAACCAAAAAAATTTACAAAGATCAACAAAACAAAAAGTGGTTATTCGAAAAGATAAAGAAAATCAATAAAACATCAGCTAGATTAACCAAGAAGACAGAAGATGCAAATAAGTTCAATTAAAAATAAAAGTGGAGACATTTCTACCACCACCACAGAAATACAAAAGATCATCTGAGACAAATATGAACACCTCTCTGCACACAAACTAGAGAATCCAGAGAAAAACTGATAAATTGCTGGAAAGATACAACCATTCTGGATTGAATGAAAAAGAAATAGAAATCTTGAGCAGGCCAATAAAAGCAGTGAAATTGAATCAATAATGAAAATTAGCACCACCACCACCAACAACAAAAACAAAAACAGAAACAGAGAGTGTTACAGCCAAATTATATCAGAAATTCAAAGAATTCATACCAATCCTACTGAAACTGTTCCAAAAGATGGAGAAAGAAGGAATTCTCCCAAACTTGTTCTATGAAGCCAGTATCATCCTGATACCAAAACCAGGAAAGGGCGTAACAAAACAAACTACAGACCAGTATCCTTGATGAACATACTCAACAAAATACTAGTAAACAAACTCAAACAGCACATCAAAAATAAGATGAATCATGATCAAGTGGTTTTATCCAGGGATGCAGGGACGGTTTAACATATACAATTCACTAAATGTGATATATCCCATAAACAGAATTAAGAACTAAAGCCATATCATCTCAATAGGTGCAGAAAAAAACATTTGATAAAAATCCAGCGAGGTTTTATGATAAAAGCCCTCAAACTAGGCCTAGAAGGAACATACCTCAAAACAATAGAAGCTGTATATGACAAATCTACAGCCAGCATTATACTGAATGAGGAAATGTTGAAAGCATTCCCCTAAGAACTGGAACAAGACAAGGATGCCCACTTTTACCACTTCTATTCAGTATAACACTGGAAGTCCTAACCAGAGTAATCAGGCAAGAGAAAGAAATAAAGGGCACCCAAAATGGAAAAGAGGAAGTCAAACTATCTCTGTTTAATGACAATTATGTACCTAGAAAACTCTAAAGATGCCTCCAAAAGATTCCAAGATTTGATGAATAAATTCAGTAAAGACTCAGGTTACAAAATCAATGTACACAAACCAGTAACACTTAACACTTCTAAACACGAACAGTGAACAGGATGAGAATCAAATCAATATCTCAGTCCCTTTTATGATAGCTTCAAAAATAAAATGTGTAGGATTATACTTAATCAAGTAGATAAAAGATCTCTACAAGGAGAACTACAAAGCATGCTGAAGGAAATCATAGATGACACAAACAATCAGAAATACATGCATGCTCATGAATTGGAAGAATCAATATCATGAAAATGACCAGATCACCCAAAGCAATCTAAATATTCAATGTGATTTCTATCAAAATGCCAACATTACTTTTCACAGAATTAAAAAAAAAAAAAATCCCCAAATTCATATGGCACTAAAAATGCCCAAATAACCAAAGCAATCCTAAGGAAAAAAAAAATCTGGAGGCATAACTACCAGAGTTCAAATTATACTACAAGACTGTAGTTACCAAAACAGCATGATGCTGGTATAAAAGTAGATACATTGGCCAATGTAACATAATAGAGAACCCAGAAGTAATGCCAAATACATATAACAAACTGATCTTTGTCAAAGCACACAAAAACATAAATTGTGGAAAGGACATCCTATTCAATAAATGGTGCTGGGAAAAATGGATGGCCACATGCAGAAGAATAAAATTGGATCCTTATCTTTCACTATATACAAAAATCAACTCAACTTAAATCTTAGACCTAAAGCCATAGAAATCCTATAAGAAAATCTAGGAAAAACTTTTCTGGACATTGACCTAGGCAAATAATTTATGACTAAGATTCCAAAAGCAAATGCAACAAAACCATAAATAAATAAATTGGACCTCACTAAACTAAAAAGCTTCTGCACAGAAAGAAATAATCATCCAAGAAACAGACAATCCACAGAATAAAAATAAATTTTTACAAACTATGCATCTGAAAAGATGAATATCCAGAATCTACAAGGAAATCAAACAAATCAGTAAGAATAAAACAAATAATCCCATCAAAAAGTAAGCAAAGGACATCAACGGAAAAGTAGACGTTCTGCAAAAGAAGAAATACAGGTGTTCAACAAACATGAAGAAATGCTCAACATCACTAATCATCAGGGAAAATGCAAATTAAAACCACAATGAGATACCATCTTACCCCAGCCAGATGGCCATTAAAAAGTCAGATATCAATACATGTTGGTGTAGATGTGATGAAAAGGGAACACTACATATTGCTGGTGGGAATGTAAATTAGTACAACTTGTATGGAAAATATTATGCAGATTTCTTAAAGAACTGAAAGTAATCTACCATTAGATCCAGTAATCCCACTACTGAGTATCTTCTCAAAGGAAAGTAAGTCATTATATCAAAAAGACATGTGCATATATATGTTTATCACAGCACAATTGCAAAGATATGGAACCAACCTAAGTGCCCATCAATCAATAAATGGATAAAGAAAACTATATATACACCACATATATATACATACTATATATATGCATATATATATAACATACATACACACACACACACACACACCATGGAATACTACTCAGCCATAAAAAAAGAACAAAGCAATTTATTTTGCAGCAATTTGGGTGGAGCTGGAAGCCATTAATCTAAATGAAGTAACTTAGGAATGGAAAACTAAATACCTTATGTTCTCACTTATACTCATAGCTGAACTATGGGTATGCAAACGAATATAGTAGTGTAACAGACTTTGGAGACTCAGAATGGGGAAGGGTAGGAGGTGGTTGAGGGATTAAAAAAATACAAATTGGGTACAATGTGCACTATTCAAGTCACTGTGCACTAAATTCTCAGAATTTACAATTATATAATTCATCCATGTAACCAAAAACCAGTTGTATCCTAAAAGCTATTGAAATAAATGGATAAATATTACACACACACACACACACACACACACATACACTGCAATTTTTTTGTCTTTTAATTGGTGTGTTTAGACCACCTAGTGTCATTATTGATAATGGTAAGATTTAAGTCAGCCATTGTATTATTTGTTTTCTTTTTGTTTCCTATGTTCCTCATTCCTCTGTTTTCCTTTTCTATGAGTTATGTGAACTTACTCAGGATTTCTTCATGATTTGTTTATAGTATTTTTGAGTATTTCACTTTACAATGGTCTTGGTGTTTCTTCTAAATATTACAATAGGTATATATTACTTAAGGTCCACTGGTAAGTATATTTTATTCCTTCAAATGAAGTCTAGAAATTTATTTTCATATATATCTCTTTACTCTTCCTACTTTTTATGTATATATATTTTAAGTATTTCCCTACGTACATTGAGTACCATAACAGAGATGTTTATAATTTTCATTTCAATCATCAAATATTAAGAAATTCCTATGAGAGGTAGGATACTGTTATATTTTGCATATTTTACCCATTCCACTGTTCTTTCTTTTTGGAAGTTTCAAGCCTCTTCTGCTTATTTCCTTTCTGTTTAGAGAACTTTGTTTAGCCATACTTCAAAGAGATGTTTTCCAGCAACAAATTTTTTTTGCTTTCCTTCATCTCAAAATGTCTTTTTCTTTTCTTTTCATTCTTAAAAGATATTTTCACTGAATAGAGAATTCATGCTTAATAGCTCTTTCTTTCAGTGACTGAAAACTGTTGCACCACTTTCTTCTGACCTCCATGATTCCAGACGAAAAATCTGCTGTCATTCTAATTGGTGTTCACCTATAAGTGATACATTATTTCTCTCTGGCTGCTTTCAAGTTTTGCTTTTTCTTTAGTTTCAGAAGTTTAAATGTGATGCACTTTTGTGTTGATTTTTTGGAGTGTATCTTATTTGGGGTTTGCTCACCTTCTTAAATCTGTAGGTATCTTCTTTTGCCAATCTTGAAAAGTGCTCAGCCTTTCCGTCTTAAACACTTCTTTAGTACCACTCTTTCTTCTCCTTCTGTAAGTTCAATGATATAAATACTAGTGGTTTCATTAATGTCCCACAGAGGTCTCTGATCCTCTGTTCATTTTTTTTCAGTCTGCTTTTCTCTTATATCCAGATAGGGTATATTCCATTAATCTGTCTTCAAGTTCACTGATTTTGTTTTTTGTCATCTCCATTCTACATTTGAGCACATTTATTTCATTTATTGTATTTTTCAGTTATCTAATTTCCATTTTGTTCTCTTTTTAAAAGATTTACTTCTTTACTGATACTTTCTATCTTTTCATTTGTTTCAAAGTAATTGTTGAAATAAATTTATGGTGACCGCTTTAAAATTATTGTCAGGTAATTCTGATTCATCTTGATGTCAGTACCTGTGTATGGTCTTTTTTCATTCATATTGTGAGTTTCCTGGTTATTAATATGACTAGTGATTTTCTATTGTATCCTATTTATACTGGATATTATATTAGGAGGCACTGAATCTTATTTATTCTTTTTGTTTTTAGCAGTCACTCTCTGTTTAGGTGTAGCATGAGGCCCAGCATCCTGCTGGGATGCTGAACACCAACACCCACCAGCACCTTCTGGCAAGAGGACACTAACTTACAATGCCTCATTACAAATGTATAGAGTTGAAGTTCAGCCCCCTCTTAACTCTGTTTATTTCTTCCCTTGAAAAATGGAGCACCAGCCATCATACTGTCTTATTGTCTTTAAGTGGGAGTAAAAAATGGCTCCCACTCTGTGCCCTGCTGCCACCCAAGTGGAGTGTAAGCACAGGGCTTATTCACAAAACACTGCTGCTGTGGGGGTGGAGGCTCAGCCCCTCAATGGGCTCCACAAACATGGATTTGGTAGGAATGAAGTACTTAATTACCCTGATTTTCTCGATCTTGCTCAGTCTCATTGACACCAGATAGTGGTGGAGGCTCAACTTGTCACTGGACCCCAATGCCACTAACTTGGTAAGAGAATCAGAGTACTGCCTAGTTCTGCTGGGTGGAGGATAGAAGATAGCTGCCCACTCAGCCTTACAATACTATTGGTGGTAATTGGAATGCTGCCATCTGCTTCTTCTGAGCAAAGAATGGAAGAGTATCTCCCTGCTTGGCCCAGCTGACATTACCCAATGGAGAAGTGAAGAATAATATTTGCTTCTAAATGGCAAGGGGTTGGGAAGTGGGATGAATGAATAAGTTTTCACTGGTGACCTGCAACTGTGGGGTAGGGGTGGTATGGTTTTATTTTTCTCTCAGTGTTTGGCTTAAGTACGGTGAATATTGTCAAAAAGTTTTCCTGTTGTTAGGCCACTTTTCCCATTGTCCTTTTCTAAGGGGAAAAGTCTCCTTTCTTAGAGATTTTTGTCTGTGCCTGTGTCTGTTAGTAGTTCTGGGCTGGACGCTTCTGTAGCTTCCATCAGAAGGCAATACACTTATCACCTCAAGACCTAATATCCTTAAGCAGCCCATGTTCTTTCCATCTTTCAGTCTTCCTAGGCTTGTTACGTTAGGCTTGTTGTGTTATGGCCAGGGTTTTTTAGTTGTAAGAGGGAGGACCTGAGACAGAACCCCAGAGACTTTTCTGTTCTGAAAGAGTTTCCTGTATATTAGGCAAGTGTCTACCAAATATTAGTAATTTTAATAAATATGTAACTTATGAATGAAGAAGTTACTAATGCAAAGATGAATATAGTGCAGCATCTCCCTGCAGTAGCTCAGATCTGGATTCTTTCCGTCCTAAATTCACATTCTAGATCTGCCACTTACCAGCTTGGGCAAGGTCTTAAACTCTAACATTTATTATCCATAAAATTGATATTATAATCATTCCAGTTGGAAATAAGCAGTGTTCTATAATCTTGACATTTCTTTCCATGTCAAAGTGACTCCATTAACATGTCAATCCTGGCATCTCTCCCAGCTTCTTTCAGTCCACCTCAGGTGAGTGAGGTGACCTACCTGACTGGTGAGTTTGGAAGGAGAACCTGGGTAGGTATGCTGGAGTTCTGAGTTGTTCCAATTTGTCCACACTGGCACCATCACACTGGATGGGAGCACATCTCCCCAAAGCACCAGATTCACACCCTAACCTGGAGGATCAGAGAAGAATGTATGTTTTATCTAGACATCTCATATTCAAGAAGGAGAGAGGAAGAGGGTGGGCTCTGGATGCCCAGTCCCATTAAAGTGAATTATGAACTTCTGCCTTTCTCCATTCACTGTTTGCTCCTTGCATCTAGGAAAGAAGCATTCAATAAATACTTCTTGAGCAATGACAAAAGTCCAGACGTTGTGTTATACAGAGAGGAATATGTTAAGGTGTCTCCCTCACATAGCACGTTGTCTATTTGTAAAATCAGAAATATAAATAGTAACAGGAAACTAGTCTCTTAAATGGTGTAATAGAATATGAAAAATATGATTAATTGAAGCAAAAGTGTGGTGTATATGTAAACTTTCACATGCATTACCTAATTCAACCTAATACCCTCCCCCTAAAAAAACCCTGGGAAGTTAATTATAATAATAATCACTATCATGTAAACTAACATTTATTGGGTCCTTACCATGGTAAAGTGCTGAGTGCTTTATATGCATTATCTTCTTCATTATCATAGTAACCCTTTAAATCAGGCACTTTCCTACCTTTAGTTCATGGTAGAGAAAGCCAAAGCATAAAGGAGTGAATTAGCTCTCCTAGGATCACATAGGAAGTTGATGATTCCACCTGCCTCAAAGTCTATTATCTCAATCATCAGGTTACACTGCCTCCTCTGCAAACAAAGAAACTGAGGCTCAGTTGTATTCATTTTTGCATGTCCAGAACTTTACAGTGTACATGGAAAACACTAAACATTTAGTAGATACTAAGGGATAAAATAAAACCTGGAGGAAAGAAAAGAAGGAAGGGGGCTCTTTGGCTTAGAAAAAAATAATCAGCCAGGAAAGCAGAATAATATATTCATATAGTAAGTGGTAGTGGTAGGACTATTGTCGCCAGGAAGCAGTTGTTGAAGGGCAACATATTTGCAAATATTTAGAGTTCTGATTTATCTTGAAGAAGGCAGACTGTATACACAGCTGTATTCACTCCTGGGTATTTGTTTGTTCTATAAATAATTGCAGTGTGGTATGTTGACAGTCCAGAGCTATGCAGAGAAACCACTCCTGGGTTACTTATCTCACCCCCAAACATCCAAGGATTTTGAGGCCAAATATTCACCACAAAGCAAGGGCTTTCTATGCTATCCATCCTGGCTGGAGAGTCAGGGCAACACAGACACTTATTAGAGGAATGATCGAAGAGTTAGAAAATAGTAATAATTGTCAATTCTTGATTATCATTAAATAAAAAGTACATTAACTTCATGGAGTCATAATTTATAATTCTTTACAAACATGATTTGAATTTTCATGTCTTTCAAAATGTTACAACGCTTTGGTTATTTTCATTGTCTTTTTTAAAAAACCATTCACTATTTAAGGTCATTCTGGTATGTGCCTGTCTGATTCTGAATATACACACTTTATGAGCAAAGGCTACATCTTTGTGGGTTTTTAAAAATTTATTTATCCCCAGTTCCTAGCATAAACTTATAAAATGACACATAAAATTTCTCAGTAAATGACTGAGAAATTCATAATTAATCTTTAAATCTTCTGTTTATCTGTATGCCATCAAGCAATTGAATGTTTTCGTCAGAAGAGAAAATAGGATTTCACCTGTTGTCAGCTTTCTCTGTCTTTTCCATTCCAATTCATCCCATCTTCTACATCTACTTTCTGCTCATCCTTAAAAGCAGATTGGACTGCCTATTTTTTAAAGCTGTGCTTTCCAGTATGGTAGCCTCTAGTCACAAATGTCTATTTACATTTAAATTAGTTAACATTAAATTATGTTAAAAATGTGATACCTCATTCACACTTGCCACATTTCAAGTGCTCAATAACCTCACGTGGCTAGTGGCTACTGTACTGGATCCACAGGTAAAAACCTTTCCTTCTTCTCACAAATTTTTCTTGGATAGTGCTGCTGAAGCCACTTCCTTTTCTCCAGCTCTTAATGGAAAGACTTTATCAGGAGTCTGACTCAAGCTTCTCTCACCACACATCTATGCTTTTAAATGCACAAACATGACTGCTACAATTTTTCAGAATAATCTGGAGGCAAGCACAGAGCTTGTAGGAAATGTCTGGGGGGCTATTGGTGAAGGAGCAGACTGATGAAAATGTCTGAGCTATGACCGTGTTCCACATGTGTATCAGCTTTCTCTAGGACCTGTGTTATTTGAGCAATTACATGTTTAAGGCTAGATTATTTGCCTTCTGATAAAGTTGAGGGGTCAGGTCAAGAAATACCGTATTGCTCCATTCTTCTCCCAGGATGTGAGGGAGTGAGTGTGAATCTTTTATATATTTCCTATAAATATTCATGGAAGATTATATATATATGTGTGTAGACATATGTATATATTTACTCTGTGTATGGTTAAAATTCATCTACATTATATTTGAAAGATCTGATGTTTACCATGCTAGAACAACTGTCGTGCAACTAGAAATCACTTTGAAGGGAAAACAGTGAGGAGGATGCCCTTGCTGAGGAGGAGCATCCTGGGGGGGCAGCTTGTGAGCAATATGACTTTTCCCCAGGGATATTGTTTTCATCCTGATACTGCTGGTATAGAGCCCAACACTGTGACATTATGGACCTGACTCTTTACTCATCAGAGGGTCTCTCCCATTATCAAGCTGCTCTCTCCCACCCATTCCCACTGTGGGAATGAGCCAAACCACTTCTTTTTATCCACTCATTTAAATACAACTGCAATGAAAATTTTTTTGTTGAAAATTGTTGGTTTCCAACAAGCCTTTATCTATTAATTTATTGAATGCTTACTGTATGCTGGGCTCATTATGGCCATTAGTTTATTTGATCATTGGCAATACCCTGTGAGGGCAATACCAGTAACATACCCATTTGACAGATGAGGAAATATATTGAAGCTGAGGGAAGTTAAGCATCTTTCCCAAGGTCACACAGCAGATAAATTTAGAGATTCTGAGTCAACATGAAACATCATTTCAAACAGTTGGAAAAGTGGGTGAATTAGGAAAAAAGGAAGAGGATTTGGTGTTGTATATTCTAGTGATTTATGTTTGCAACAGAGCTGCCACTGTCTAGGGATCCTTCCCTAATGTGGAAAGGCCATCCCTGCCCCAAACTTGACACACACACTATAGTGTGCATTCTTGCTATGTTATTTCCCCATGGACATGTTCATTTTCCAACTACAGTCTTCCTTCTCAGCCCTGAAACTGCACAGTTGCAGGCCAGCACACTAGGTTTTTAGATTGGTGAATTCCCTATACGCTTCCCTTAATTTCCTCAGCTTTCATTTTCACACCAGTGGAATGAGGCACTGACAGATACACAGGCAAAGCAACCAAGCACAGGACCAGCTCTAGTTTCAGATAAGATTACTCACAAAGACAAAAGCCTGGAACATTTAACAAATGCAGGTACAAGCAGCCAGTTCAGCCTACCAGGGGCAAGGAAAATAGATTGCAGTGTCAACTTAATCAATGGTTCATTGCTGTACTTTTTCAGTGCTTGAACCTTATTAGGATTGAGGCTGCATTGCCCAGCTGAAAATCAATCTTGAATTTTCAAATGGCTCCAAACTGCAGAAATACAATTGTAAATAATTTGACAACTTTTCCAAATGCCTTGGAAAAATCCATGCAGAGCTAAATGAGGCTGGCACATGAATGTGCCTCTGACTGAGGTTTGGGGGCAGGAAAAGAGGATGAAGAAGTCAGCAGAGTGCATGGTGGAGTTCCAAATCCAAGGCAAATTGACTAAATCCTGTATCTGAGGTCAATTTGGAAGATGCTGTGACTCAACACAGCAGTATGAGGGTTAGGGTCTCTCAATACAGAAACTGACTGCAGGCTAAGATTGGAATAACAGATCCTATACAAGAATTATTGAGTTTTTCTTTGGAACCTGACTTAGAATGCAGAAATGTCTTCAGGGATAATATGGGTTACCAGGACAAAGGGAAAGATGCAAAGCTACAGTGACACATTAGCTAACCTAAAGAGGTAAAGAGGGTATGAGGTGGAGTCTCAGAGAATCTAAACAGGTCTATATGTACAGCCTCAAGTTGAGGCTAAATATATGATAGATTAATGTTCAGTGCAGACATTAATAAAGAATTTATAAGTTATAGGACATAAAAAATCCTAAAATAGTTAATAGGCTCATGAATGCTAAAAATTAAAAAAAATAAAAAAGAGAGTAAGCAAGAGAGAAATGTTTGCATTGTGATTAAGAATGTAGACTTTCAAAATTAGTGAGATCTAAATGAAATTCTGGCTCCACCATTTAGAATATGACCTGGTGTAAGGTACTCAACCTCCTTGAGTCTCCATTGCACAGTTGTTAACAAGCCTAACACTTCCCACCTCTCACGGCTTGTTGAGAAGATTAAATGAAATAATTGAATGCTGGACACTGTGACTGGCACATAATGCATGATTCCAAATGGTAGAAGTTGATACTATCATGGTTAAAAAGAGAAAAAAATAGGATTTTGGTCTAGGTCATTCTTATAGATTAATTGCATGACCCCTCAAAATGTATATTGAACTCCTAATTCTTGATACCTGCAAATATGACCTTATTTTGAAGCAGGGTCTTTGCAGCTGTAATCAAGTTAACATGAGGTCTTTAGCATGGGCCTTAATCCAATTTTCTTATATGATTTGCATCCTTATAAGACAAGAAGAAACACAGAGATAGACATGCCAGAAGGAAAGATGATATGAAGACACACAGAGAGAAGATAGCCATGAATCCCAAGGCAGAGATTGAAGTTATACAGCCACAAGCCAAGGAGCACCTGAGGATATTAGAGGCTCTCTGGTGTATCCACCAATAATGGCATTAATGGCATTGGACAAGGGTCCTACCTTCATGACCTCATCTGACAATAATTACTTCCTAAAGGCTCATCTCCAAATACCATCAAGTTGTGGATTAGGGTTTCAACATGTGAATTTTGCGGGGACACAAACATCCAGTCCAGAACATATGTGTTAAACTAGTAAGGCATATATGATCATTTTCTCTCCCAAATATATCATGAGATATGGTTAAAGCAGTTCAAATGACATTTTGGGAGAAAGGGCAGAATATGCCCAGTGATGAGTAAGACTTAGTTTTCTCCCCCAAAGCATCTCACAGACTAATGGAAGAGACAGATTGGTAAGAAGACATTCCAACACACTACAGTAAGTGCAGTGCTGGAGGTGAGTCTGATGGGTAGCTCTGGTTGAGAAAAAGCTTCCTGCAGGGGACCCCTAAGCTAAGGAAAAATGATGTGTCTCATTCTTTTTCATCCATGAGGGCACCTAGCATACTGCAACAGATATAGTTGGTGCTTAATACATACTTGAATGAATAAGTTAATTAATCAATCATATTGCCACTAACCAGATCATCCAAAGCCTTACCAAGTTCAAGGATGCTCTATGTTAGAATCTCATTATAATATTCTAAAATGTAAGTTGATATAATCTAGATAGTGCATAGGAAAGAAACACAGAATTTGGAATCTGAAGAATAACTTTTAGTCCTAACTTTGCCTTCACTTAGCCCTGGGACTTTGGATAAGGAAGAGATGGAGAAGGACACATCTAAGAGCAAAGGAAGTGGTTCAGCCTATCAGCTCTAAAACTGTGATTCTGGGATTCCCTCTTTAGATCTCATCTATGGAGCATTATTTATAACGTCCAGAGTGATAAAAGGAGCTCATTGTTCTATGTAAGGTAGTAATTCCTGAAAAGAGCCTAAAATTCAAATAAAAACCACAAAATAAATGTTTGTTGAATTGAAGGAGTAGTATAATACAGAGGTTCCAATGAATTTTATTCATTCATTCAAAAGTATTTATTTAGCTATTACTAAGTGTCAGGTTAGGGGCCAGGTAATGATATATCGATATCTATATTCAAAGGAACATGTATACATCTATATATTTAATTTTTTAAAAGATTAAATCTATTTCTCCTAAGAACTTTCTAAAAGGCTTTTTAAAGTTTTCAAACTAAGTGCTCCGTAGCCATAGTCTTGTGTTAGCAATGCTCTAAGGAAGGAATTCCATCTAATGCTTTTAGTGCTTGGCTCTTATATCTGAACCATGTGGTTATTGTAGTTGACAAAACCCAAAAATAGCTTTATAAAATGCATCCTCTTTATTCCCCTTAGAATTTGAAATGTTTTTAAAAAGTTTATACTTCACTTCCAGTTTTGGGGAATGTAAGTATATTTTACAATTCTCTCTGAATTCAAGCCCATCTCTGTATCAATTCAGGTTTCCTCCTCAGCCTTGTCTACAGCCTAAAGGATAATGGAGTTCAAATACATAAAGGAATGTCAGTCCAAATCTCTCCTCTCTGCCTTAGCCTTAGTTTCTAAAGAATCATAGAATATAAGCAGTAAAATGATCACAGGAGTGATTTCATCCAACTCGTTTATTTTACAGATAAAGAATAAGGCCTAGAGGCATGAAGTGATTACCCAATGTCACTAGCTAATTACTAGTGGGATTGAGACTATAACCCCAAGTCTCCCTCTGTGGCAACTACTCAGTTCTGCTGTTGTAGTACAAAAGCAGCCATAGATGATATGTAAACAAAGAAATGTGCCTGTGTTTCAATAATACTTCATTTACAAACAGACAGTGAGTCAGATTTGGCCAGTGGGCCATAGTTTACCAATTCCTGGTCTAGACCTGTATTTGCTATTCCTGATCCCAGAAACCCTCTTCCTCTGACTGTCAGGGTTGAGAATGAAAGCTACCATCCTTCGTCCCTTGTTGTAACAACAAGATCATGTGAACGCTATACATTAATTCCACAGATATCTATTAAACACCTACTTGATGGGAAATAAAGCAATGTAACAAAATATGCTGTAATAATAATAACAGGATATTTTATCTGCTGAGTACTTACTATGTCCAAATTACCAGGAAAAGTGCTTTTGTCTATATGCCTCTCATTATTCTTATGAAACCCATGTTAATTCCAAGGAAAGCAAGGCCCAGTAGGGCTAGGAAACTCACGTAACAGCACTCGGGCCAAAAGTCCTAGAGCTAGAGCTAGGATTTGAATCCAGATCTGCATGGCTCTTACCACTGCCATCTACTGACTTACTGAGATTGGGGGTGTAAGAAGGAAAGTTGTATCCCTGGGTTGCCTTCAGTTAGTACCAGGGATCCCTCTCAGTACCAGGGATCCCTCTCTCTATTCCTGACTTCTCTCTTGTTTGGCAGTAATTTGTGTACACATAGACAACCAAGAATGATGCGAGTTATTGAATCAAAGTAATTACAGAAAATCACAGTGGTATGTTAGCCTAGGTTTCGAAAGAAGATTGAAAGCCAAACTATAGACATGTTAAAAAATAATATAGCAATCAATCTCTCAATATGTGTGGTTCATGCACTTTCTCTGACCAGCACAGTGCCAGGTACTGCTGCTCACACAAGCAAGATTTTGGAGCCCTGAGATTGAGGGTTGACTCTTCAGCTACTTAGCTGAAAGAATTTAGGCCACTATCTCACACTTCAGTGGTTACATACTCTTTTAATAAAAGAAGAACATTTTATTAATCTCTCACCAAGGCCCCTTCTGGCTCCAGCATTCTAGTTAGTGAGTCTACCAGGAAGGTGAAGTGCTACACAAGCAGCCCATCTGGGGTTGGAAAGATCTTTAAAGAACTACCCCTGCTCCATAAGGTTCTTGTGAAGGATCTTTCTAGGGAACAAAATTTAACAAGGAGCACCTGACTTTGATGCAAAGGTATCCAACTGTATTTGCATGAATACACATATGTGCATATTTGCCCAACACTATAATCTTGCTCCTTGAAAATGGAGGTAAAAGTGGACTGAACAATAGGTCTTCTCTAGCTAAGACATAAGGAGGGAGATAAATAGAGGTGAGTACATCAGGGGCACCATTGAATAATAAACTAAAACACTGATGACTATGGGAGAAATGTCAGATTCACATACATTTTTAAAAGAAAATAAAATAGATAGAATGGCTGTAAGCTCACAGTTCATGGAAAGATTCAAATAGCAGCTGCACAATAACTTTTTTGAAAATTATATATAGGAAATTCAGGTACCAGATAACAGTATAGCTAGAGAGTAACCAAGATTCTGCCTCTGAAATTGTATGACCCTAGGAAGTATGAAGAGATTTGTTAGCTCAGCCCCTGAACTGACAAATCAAGTGTAGAAGTATTCCAATGATCATTTGGGTTTAGCTCCCTCTCCCGTGGAGTATCATAAGCACTTAACACAGCCTTTCTATAATCCCAGAGGACACTTTCTCCTGCCTTAGGGCTTAGACAGCTCTACAATCATTAATTTGTTCAACATGTGTGCAGTGACCTTGAACTCATTGTGTTTTTTCACGTAAGACAGATAGTGCCTGAGAGCTGCAAAGGTGGCTCCATGGAGTTCCCAGCCCAGTGCTCTCCAACTTCCTGTTCACAATCCACAAATCCTTTGATTGCCATTTGGAGTTTTCCTCTGGGTAATCAGAATCCTCAGTGAAATAAGTTACCTCCCTTGTCACTGAAGTGTAACAGTTGGATTAAATATTCTTTCATTCATTTAACAAATTTTATTGTACCTTCCATGTGACAGGCTTGGTGCAAACCACTGGGAATACAGGAGCTACTTGCAATCAGCCTTACCTACACTTGCTTCACAACAAGTGTTGTGATTGATAATGCCTTGCATCTGGATCTCTGTGTACACCATGCCAGGACTGAGAGGTCATTCCAATATTCAACAGAGAGAAGCATCACTGCTGGAGCCAAGCGTGATGAGATGAAATGGAATGCAGTGTCAGCAGTAAAGTCTGATCACAGGAATGATTTAATCCAACTCCTCTATTTTACAGGTAAAGAATAAGGAGTGAAGTGATTACCCAACATCACTAGCTAACTACTAGTGGGATTGGAGTGAGACCATAAGCCCGAGGGAATTATACTCTCTTCCACCAGGTACATCTTTGTTTCTGACTCTTTTATTTAACTGCTTTCGGAGGCTTAGCAATAAGTTGCCCAACATTATCTCTGACTAAGCTCTCAGAAAGTCTTTATTAAAGTCCATTGTTTGGACTCTATTTTGGAGCTTGTCCATTCCTCCATGCAGATTATCCAACTGAACATCCAACTCAAAAGTTTCCAGGAAGGCTATGATGCCCACCTCCAGTTATCACATTCTCTGACTTCTCTCTCAGTAGATTTCCCTTTACACAATTCCTAACAGAATAAAGCTGGGGTGAAAACCACAATAATATTAACAATAACAACAGCGGTACTTATTGTCCACTGATACTCAACACATCATACCTGTACTTCTAAGCTCTCAACTCTACTGCAAGGGCCAAAAACCCAGAACCTGTATTTTCCATATTTGCCTCCTCCGATATCTGTGTTTGAACAACTGGGCACTTGCAGAAGGTTTGCAAAACATAAAAGAAAAAGGAAACCATTATTTCAGCTATGTGCAGGCAAATGTGCATTAACAGGTAGAGTGTTTTTCCAGAAGCTTTCTGACATATACTTGATAATCACTCACTTCCATGATCCTGGCAGTCAAGACCACAGGCAGAGGCTCCTCTGTGATTCCTGGACATCTGTATATTCTGAAATCCAACAGTGATCTTCCTAATTATCCTGTCCCAGGCTGTTCCAAGTTGTATAAGTCTCTCTCTGTGTTAAATCCCTTCCTTCCTGAAAGTCCTAAGTGGCTTCAGTTTCCCTAACAGATCTGCATGGAAGATTATAACAACTAACTCACATAAGTAGATAACATTATTGAGTCATACTATTTGTCATACTTCTAAACGCTTTATGAGTATTTTCTTGCTTATTCCTCATGACTAATTATTAGCCTCATTTGTTGATGAAGAAATAGGGAACAGAGATATGAAGCAACCTCCTTCCACAAGGTCTCCCAGGAGTTGAATGGAAAAGCCGAGAGAAAGTAAAGGGCATCTGAAATCTAGACAGAGCCAGATTAGTCACTTAGACTGTCTGGGATGAACCATCCCTTGGAGAAGGTGCCAGCAAAAAGTTTAGGCAGGCAGACAGGACATAGGATCCAGAAAAGTGTAGTCCAGGAAGAAGTACAAGGGTCAGTTTCAGAGGAGGTAAAAATGGAAGATACAGATAGGCAAAGAGGCAGTTAGCATCAGTGAGGCCTGGCAACATGAAGCAAGACACGAATTGCTAAAATAGGACGTAGGGCCGGGACTAAAGATGCCAGCAGGGCTCATCTAAACTATCAAAAGTCTAAGTCTTGAGGAAACTTCAGTACTAGGCCAGCTAGCCAAGCAGGGACTCAATACAGCTAATATGACAATAATTTGAAGTGGAACATAGGGTCAGAGCACAACAATGCCTACTGGAAGATAGGAAGCCTTCAAAATATAAAATGTGATGTCATGCCTGAGCACGTTCTTAGCTAGCTCTCCTTAAACCATTCTGAATTAAACCGAATTGTTCTCAGTGGCAAGTAAGAAAATGGGTTTAGAGGTGAATGTCAAGAGGTCTCTATATGGAGTTTATAAAATGAGTCTCTATATGGAGAGTCTCTATATGGAGTTTATAAAAATGAAAGAACAGGAATTAGATAACTTATTCCTGTATCATGCTACCTTACTCTTTTCCCTTATCTTGCCTTACCTTTTAGCCATTCTCTTGTCATAGAAAGAACCATGGCTACACAAGATCTAAGGAGTGGAAGCTACAACTTCCACTGGACAGTTTGTTAGCTTTTCAATTAAGAAGACACTTAACCCATGTGGGATGTCATCTTTTTATAATCAGTGTTCCCATGTGGGGAAAATCATTTACACTACTTGCATGTAAAAAATAATTTAACTTTTATCATCAAAATATGTGGTAAAACCCAGAAAGTATCCACCATGAATGCAAGATACTTTCAATAAAAAGTAAGGTATAGAGTAGGTTAAAAAAAAATAGATTATCTGACTATGATTTATCAAGGGATTGTGTGGCCAGAGCTATAGATTAACAGATGTGTTCTGTCCTGTGTGAGATGCTGTGATGAGAAAGCCCAGACACAATTCATCATTAAATGGAAGTGGTGCCTCTAGCATCAGGCTTGAGAAGGTCCAAAGGGCACAAGTAAACTACACAACAGGAGAAGTGCTCTGCTTCTTTCTTAATGGAGAAGGAACAAGGTGAAATAATTTGTCCTTTACTTTGAAAGAGAGGTACTGGCATGCCCAAAACACTGGGTTCCTATAATCTTCTCTGATATGGCAGATCCTGAATCTCTGTAAGATTCAGGGGTGTATTATGTGGGGTTCCTGCATATTCATTCAACTGGTTTACTCAAGAGGTGTATGCAGAAGGAAGTGAGTGAAGTGCGATAAAGCAATGAGAGGAAAGCCAGATGGTCTCAACTAGAGACTACCTTCATTTTGGTGTCACAGAGAAGCTCTGAAGAACAAATTACATCACAGACAGTCCCACCTTGAAGTGAGTGGGCTGGACCTTTATATCACTATGCCAGTGAGTCTTTAGCTGAATGTTGTCCCTAAAGGAGTGAGGAGGGATAGCTTACAAGGTGAGGTGTTTTTTTGGTTTGTTTGTTTTGTTTATTAGTCTAATACAATTCTCCAAAGAAGGAGACAGCTGTAAATTATTTTCAGCCAACATTCCCAGCAGGTGGGTTATGGATACACTGGTTAATTTAAAACATCTGAGCAACTTCAAGGATGTGGAGGGACCCAAAAAATGCTTTTAAACTGCTGGTGGGAGTGTAAATTAGTTCAACTGTTGTGGAAGGTAGTGTGGTGATTCCTCAAAGATCTCAAGGCAGAAATACCATTTGACCCAGCAATCACATTATTGGGCATATACCCAAAGGAATACAAATCATTATACTGGAAAGATGCATGCATGCATATGTTCATTGCAGCACTATCAACAATAGCAAAGACATGGAATCAACCTAAATGCCCATCAATGATAGGCTGGATAAAGAAAATGTGGTACATATACACCATGGAATACTATGCAGCCATAAAAAGGAATGAGACTGTGTCCTTTGCAGAGACATGGATGGAATTGGCAGCCATTATCCTCAGCAAACTAATGCAGAAACAGAAAACCAAACACTGCATGTTCTCACTTGTAAGTGGGAGTTGAATGATGAGAACACATGCACACATGGTGGAGAAAAACACACTGGGTCTGTTCGGTGGTAGAGGGAGGGAGAGCATCAAACGAATAGCTAATGCATGCTGGGTTTAATACCTAGGTGATGGGATGATCTGTGCAGCAAACCACCGTGGCTCATGTTTACCTGTGTAACAAACCTGCACATCCTGCACATATAGCCCTGAACTTAAAAGTTGAAGAAAAAAAAAATCTGAGCAAGGCAGCAGACCACTACACAATTGCAGCCGCTACAATCGACCCCTTGCACCACTTCGATCCATTTGTTTCTTCCATTAAATTCACTCTATTGAGGTATAGCTTCTTCAGAATTCTGATGATCCTAATTTCTTTGGGATCGTTTACAAGAGGATAATTAATTGGGATAAATTACAACCTTTGCTGCTGCTGTTAAAGCATAACTGATATTCATGATCCCTAACTTCTAAAACCATTTTAAATTTCCCTCCCCTTGGGCCTTCAATTCTACCAGTCTAGGTGACTTGTCTGATGGGTTCCCCCAAATATTTAGCCCTAGGGTGTCTGAAACCCTGGTTACTATGCTCTCATTAGGCCATGATTATTCTATTTTCCAATTTGCACTTACAAATAGTCATGAGAGTACCAAGAGATGCACAAGTGAATTATCTCTATACTAAATATATTTCTCCTTGACCTCATTATGTAGGAGCAACTCTACAACCTTATGATAATCAGGGTTAAATATCCCCACCACTATAGCAACTCTTTTCTTTTGTTGATAGTCAGCTGGGTTGAGGGTAGCTAGCATGAGATGGAAGCCATAGCTTTACATTAGGAATACATTTACTGTGTCCCCTGTGGAAGCATCCGCCTCTTGGGCCTAAGACCTCTAAATGTGCAGCACAACCATTTTCAAAGAGTGGGAGTGAATATTAATGATGCCGCTTCTACTCTCACCGGTTGTTTCTAAGACTCACATATTCTACTTGTTGGTTATTATCATAATGCTTAATGATTTGAAGTGTATACCGACAGCTCCTTATCTTTCCGTGGTATCTTCTCAAAGCTAGTGCTTCAGCTGTGGCAGCAACAGGTTATTTCATTGCTCTACAATGTCATAAATTTCAGGATTAGGATGTGAGCTAGGACCAATGGATGCCATAGCAATGTGCTCACAGCCACATCTCCTTTCCTGTAAAGTGGGCAATGTTATACAGGATTCTGTGTTGTTAGATCAGTTATTCTGTGTGGTTCTGGATATTGGTGCTGACCAAGGCACTATGGGCAGGCAGAGGTGAACCCATGTCTAGACTACATGGCAGTCCCATTCAGGATGAATTACTGCCCTTTCCAAGATCAAAGAGATTCAATCTATCAACTTGATGCCTGTTTGGTCTCTTTTAAGGTTATATTAGAGGCTCATCACTTATCTATGCTGCTGGCAGGATGCCAATGGCAGTAGCTAGATGTGCCTTGGTGAGCCCATGAATAGCCTCCATCTCTGCCACCTTGGCTAGTCTTTTTACTGAGGTAGCCAAGGAAAAAGATTGGCTTACATCTCCTGGCTGCATTAGCCTGTTCAGGACGCATAATGCCTCTTCTGCCATGGATGCTCTCTTGTGGATGTTGACATATGATACAAAATCCTTACACATTTTTCCCACTTCCATAGTTTGATTCACATGGCTCTTTCTCTGTACATTTTGTCCCCAGGTGTCCAACCTTGCTCTTTCCAAAGTTCCAACCCTGACCAACTAACTAAGCCATTTACCATCGCCCATAAGTCTATGTAGATCCTTAGTCCAAACCACTTTTCTCTACACAGAAAGCGAATAATCAGGTTCAATTACCTGAGCTCTTCCCTTCGTCCCTGTGGAACTGTGGTACTGCTGTTGCATGTATAGGCAACATAAAGCAATGGGAGGTTTGCCTGACTTTTTCCGTGGCATTTTAGGGCCTGCTTCTATTCTGTGTGTGTGTGTGTGTGTGTGTGTGTGTGTGTGTGTGTGTGTGTCTGCCATTTTCCCTCCCCCGCTTTATCTAGTTTTATTCAAATACAGTAAATGGAAAGGGTTTCCCCTCCCCACTGTATTTTAGGGGCTCTCCTGAGTGAGGCTGTCATGCATGCAGCGGCAGCTCATGTATGGTTCATATCCACATACCATGCCAGCCCATCCATGAACCAAATTCAGCTTTTTCCTCCTTTATCAGCTGGTCATGGGGAGCACCCAGCATGAGGGCCTACATGGGAGCCGAGGAAACAGCAGCAGTACAAGATGTGAAATTGGGGTCTGGGTCTCCTGTTGTGTAGTTTACTTGTGCCCTTTGGGCCTTCTCAAGCCTGATGCTAGAGGTACCACTTCCATTTAATGATGAATTGTGTCTGGGCTTTCTCATCTCAGCATCTCACACAGGACAGAACACATCTGTTGATCTATAGCTCTGGCCACACAATCCCTTGATAAATCATAGTCAGATAATCAATTTCAATCAGGTCCTAATATCTTGTCAGGAGAGGTTTTAGAATGATATAGTTCTCTACATATCTTTCTCAACTCTAGAAGTGTAAGAGTATTTCCACGTGTGGAATATGCTACCTCCAAAATTCAAAGGGGACTCTGAAGTGCTCTGCTTCTTTCTTAGTGGAGAAGGAACAAGGTGAAATAATTTGTACTGTACTTTGAAAGAGAGGTACTGGCATGCCTAGACCACTGGGTTCCTATAATCTTCTCCAATATGGCAGATCCTGAATCCTTGTAAGATTCAGCACCCATCTTCTTGGGTGCATGTTTCATTCCAAGGCATCCAAATTACTTGCCACTTACTGTTTATCAGGTCAAATTAAATGGCATTATCAATTTTGTAGACTAATATGATGTTTTGAATTGTCCCGACAGTTCAGGCCACATTGGAATAAATTATGACAGAAAACATGAGAATTTAAAGACCTGGAACTATATTATAAATGTATATTTTTGTTTTTAATGATCATTCTTATTTAGTATGGAAAAGAACACAACTGCCTGATCAATAGCTTCACACCATGCATCAAAGTCTGTGTTAATCTTCTCCAATAAATCTACCACATCCAATATAACAATCACAATTGGGACTGCTTTTTGGTTACATAAAGATGGTTCACTGTTACCCGTCATGATCTATTGGTTTTTGTAGGGTCCAGAATGATGAAATAAAAGGGATATGATGGGGACCACCAATCATAAGGGTGGCACTAAATGCCGTCATTCCAGGATGTGTTCCTATTTTTATTTACTTGGGACAGTTTTAGGACCTTCAACTTGATCTTTCTCTTAACAGTTCTTAGTTGTACAGAACACGGAACCAGTGTAAGGGTTTTGTCAACTGCTAAACGCCTCTCCCAATCATATCTTTGGGAAATAGCGACATGATCAGGTGAGTCTGTGGACCTCAGTGAATCTGTTTTCTAACATCCACCACATGCCCATTCTATCAGAGGGACCATGACAGCAAATAGCAATGTCAACCCCAGAGTCTCTATCCAAAAGTTCTCGAAAGATCTAGACGTCCCCCTTGTTCCACTATATTGTGTATACTCAAGTGAAGAGCCATTGGAGAAGAACTGCAGGTGTTATTACTGTATACACTTGCCATGATGTTTCAGATGATTTACCATGGGGACCCACCTATTCATCAGCTAATTGTCTTGGAGAGTGAGAACCATCTCAGGGGTCAAAAAAAAGAGATTATGACTTCTGTTGTGGCAGCTGATGTCAATCTTTTGATCAATTTATGATCTCTTAATTTTATCTATTAAGCAATATATGTATTGGGTGACCTCCTTTTGTGCCTTTGAAAACATCATGTTTTATGAACTCGCTTCCCCAGATATCTTTGGGATAGCCCTCCTATCGGCCTGTCCAATCTTGTTCTCCATGACAGCAATTACACCTACCTTGCTTCTGATTGCAGATGCTGTCACCTACCCATTGTTATACCATGATCCTATCGTCTCTATTGCTACCACAGAGCTCAATTCTATAATAGGATCATCCATTTTTTGTTTCTGTCTGCATAGAGCAGCCACTAGGAGACTATCAGGGATGCTGGTGCCTCCCTCACCAGCACATTCCCTATCACCTGGTAAACAGTGTCTTCTGGGCTTTCATGAAGAATATGGTCAGCTATTCCAGTCCCCTGTAGTAGTTCTATTCTAGCATACCCACTTATCTGGGCATTTTTATATTCCTCTTTCCACAGAGAGCAATAACAGTCCTGGCATCCCTATTTTGTCTGACATGAACCACTGCTTACTTCCAAGAATTTTTTAGCCATCCCCACACTCAGGGTTATTGCCAAGGTACTAAATACTGTGTCATGGAAAAGTGCCACACACAGCCCCTGTCCCAACAAGCTTTATATTGTATGCCCTTGATCTAGCATCTTTAAGACCCACTTACAGATATGGTCTTTGACTCCTGGCCTATATATATTAGCATAGTCCTAAATCTATTTTGGCATATAGTCTCTCTCCTACCTTAGTAAGAGAGTTGGGTTATGTTGTAACTTCAGTTATGCACCTAGGGACCAGAGGAGGTAGGGCAGATCATGAGGCATCTTGAAAGACAGGCAGGAGGCCTCATTTACGGCATCTCACAGTATTTAAGTCAGGAGGCAGGGCAGCAGTACTCTATCGCCAACAAAGTGAAGAAAGCTTTTTCCGCAGGGCCAGGGAGTTCAGGGGAATTGGGGGGTTCAAGGTTCTCAAGGGCATCTACCAACTCTCCCATCCCAAGTCTCAGAGTCCCACCCCTTCCCCATTAAGATGATTTAGGCATATAAGACTTAGCTAGGGAGGGATTTCAGGCTTCTATGAAGACCTGTTCTCTTCTAATTAAGTCCTGTTTTGACTCTCAGATGTACTTTCCCTCTACAGGAGATGAGGGCTCTTTTGAAAAAGCTTCCAAGGACGTTTTCTGCTACTCACTTTGATTTAAATTGTTGTTACCTAGATCTGAAACTGTCATTACCCCTCTTACATGAATCAGTGATGCTTAGGATGGCCAGTTAATGCCATAGTCCTTAGAGTTGTTACATACTGATAGATCTCAAACACCCTTCACATTGCACTAGATAGTGCATCCCTTCCACATGTATCTATCCCACTTGACCTCAGGAGAACATCTTGGCAATTACACTGCTACTGTATGCCAGAGACTCTCAAGATTCCACTTAGGACAATGACGGGGTCCCCGTTGCTGTCCAGCCAGTGGGGGATCTAATTTCAGAATACCATCTCAGCATTGTTTGTGGTACCAACTACCCTATGTCTACAAGCAGAACCTGAGAGGGGAAATGGAGTGCTCTCAAGAGAGGGAGAGCAAGGGAATCAGTGACAGGGCAGGACAAATGCTAAGCAAGTATCTGACTTTGGGCACCACAGAGTCAGTCCTTCCTTGAGGCAACTGGACTGGTTTTTGTCAGTCTGTCACCATCTGAAGTCTGCAGTAGGTGAGCAGGGAAGCACATAGCAATTTCTGCTCTCATTTACCAAAGTATAATTCCTTAGAGAGAGAACAGCTGTAAACTGTAATCACCAGCACTCATAGTAACTTGGGGATGATGTGCAGCAGAGAAAGGGAATCTGGGCTGGGCTTCAACAGTACCCACTATATAAGAAAGTAGGATTGTGTACAACAAAATTTTAAAGCTTCTAATAGAATTAGTCAATTATTAATAAGTAATCATTAATGACTGATAAAATAATAAATGTTTTAAACTCAAATGAACAGCTGCTGATGTGAGATGAGTTCCTTGTCACAAGAAAAGTGCAATCAGCCCTGGCTGCTCATATGGAGCGGACAAGAAGCAGGTTCAGTGGGCTTCAGGTCTCTTCCATGTCCGAGATCCTATTACTAAACTTCAGTTGCCAGGAAGAAAAATTAGGAAAATGAGTAAGGAAACATGAAAAATTAAGAAGGGGAAAAAACAAAATCAAAGCCCTAAAGAAGAGAGTATTTAGCTAAAGTCATTGGCCATGGATAAGGTTGGGGGTGCTTATAAACCCTGGAAATGTTATGCTAAACTGTTTATAAAGGAAGCATGGACCAGGCACAGTAGCTCACACCTGTAATTTCAGCAATTTGGGAAGCCAAAGCGGGCAGATCATTTGAGGTCAGGAGTTCCAGACCACCCTGGGCAACATAGCGAGACCTCGCCTCTACAAAAAGTTAAAAAAAAAAAAAAAAGGCCAGGTAAGATGGCATGCACCCACATGCACCCATGGTCCCAGCTACTCAGAAGGCCGAGTTGGATCTCTTGAGCTCAGGATGTTAAGGCTGCAGTGAGTCATGATTGCACCACTGCACTCCAGCCTGGGCAACAGAGCAAGATCCCGTCGCAATAAAAGTGAGAGAGGGGGGAGTGTTCATTTTGGTATAAAACCAACCCATAGTTTTCTTCATATCCACAGAAGTTTCTATGCAATAATCAGACATTAAGGGCACAGTGAGAGAGGGGATCACTCTTAGAGAAACAAAAATTCTTCATTGGGAATTCCCCTCACTTTCCATACATCAGGGCTGGGCTTCCTTGCACTGTTTTGAACATGTGTTAGCTGAATTTTTATAAGGGAAGATTGAAATAAAAATGTCAGAAAATAAAGACTCCACCTGAAATTCTGCCATATGGCTTACAATTTTTAGACTGAAATTTTAAAGGCCTAGTTTTCTAATGGAGAAAAGACCAAAGTGATTGAAGACACTTTATTTGTCCTAAATCTGAAATGAAGCCATTCTTGGTGACCGCCCCTAACCCCTGCCCTTGCCACATACATTTTGACTCCTACTGCAGTGAGAGAAAGTTCAAATTTGAGAATAAAATTATAAGGAAGAATTGCCACACATAAAATTTGTATTGTATAGATAATACATTTCTGTGGAATCCAATAAGCCCCAGCTCTGCGTCAACAGCTCATAGAAAGATGAAAAGACACTCAGTTACTGAGCAGCTCCACTTCCTGATTCATTGGTTGAGCATGGGCCTGACCTGCAGGACATACCCTTCTGTGATTTTTATTAGGACAACATTGATTTGGTCTATTGCTTAGACTCATGGAAGGGATTTTATGGCTAATCTAAATGACTTCCTTGTTTTACCAATTAATAAGCTGAGACTCAGAGCAGAGAAGTGTCATGCTTGAGAATGGCAGAGGTGAACCCTGTCCTAGATAATATTTTATGGAACTAAGAGCAAACATTCTGCAACCAGATTGCCTGGAGCCAAATACCAACTGCCGTCTATTGGCTGCATGACCTGAAGCAAGCCAGATAACCTCACAGTTTACTCCCATGTACAATGGGGATAATGTTATTGTAGACACAACTGAGTGCTTGGAATGGCTTAGCACAGGTATTGTACATGGTGAGGGCTCAGTTAATATTAGCTTTATTGTTGTTATTTGGATAAAGGTCACCAAGCTCCAGATTCAGTATTTTGTTCAATAAAGAACACTGGATTCAAAATTCTTGATCTTTCACCTTCTAGATGGGACACTTTGGACATCTGACAATCTCTATGAGCTCATTTTCTTATCTGGAGGGTGGAGGTAATAGATCCTACTTCATGGAACTGTGTAAGTACAAAAATAATGAGTGTCAAGCACCTCATATTGAGAAACACAAAATACTGCTTGTCCTGTCCCGCCATCTGTGACTTCTTTCTTGAGGGCCTTTATTTAGAACTTCATATTTGGAGAGAAGAAGGTAAACAGTAGAGATCTTACAGAAAATTAATGATTGTATCATTTTTATACAGTCTATGCAATTTTACTTATGTAATCTTCATTATCCTCAATCCAAAACTGTGTCTACTATTAGCCCCATTTTACAGAGAGGGGAAGAGGGTCAGGAACATTAAATACTTTCTTCAAGCCTACAGTGTTAATATGTGCTAGAGTAAGGACTCCAATGAAGGTGCCGGGATGCACCACTCTTGCCACTCTCCTCCTCCGCTCTTGCAGGGTTGGCAATTAACATCACAGTCTTAAGCCACTCCCATGTGTAACTTTCTGTTCTAGTCTCTAAGGTGAATATAGATGTAGGAAAAGGAAGAGAAGAGTCATTTACTGGGTGCTCCTATATCCAGGCTCTCTGCTATTGCCTTTACTGATATTATCACAACTTAGCAAGACATGACATCCTGTAAGCCTGGAAACAAACTTTAAAAAGAGAGTGCAGTGTTTTGTCTTATCTTTCACAACTATTTGATTTTTTATTTCAATACTAAGGTAAGCAACACTGGTGAAGGGGCCCATGAGCCTGTCCACACAGGTGTTTACTCAGACACCTTTCTTCAAACAATTGCATTAAGTGAACTGCAAGTCGAGGAGCAGCCAAGATCAATTGCAGTAGCAGAGTCCATATGGGTTGTTATCTGCACAAATATTAAAAGACCTACCATGAATTTAGAATTACTTCTAATCCAATAAAGAGTGGTGTCTGGAATTCATCAGCTGCTGGTCCAGAAGCTATCACTGGAAACACCAGCACTGACACAGACCTGGCAGTGGATAATGTGAGTTTAGGAAGTCGGCTTACCTGAGCTGTGGGGTTGTTGCTGCCACTGTAGCCATTTCTTTTCTTTTCTTTCTTTGTTTTTTTTTTTTTTTTTTTTTTTTTTTTTTTTTTTTTTTTTTTTTTTTTGAGACAAGAGTTTCACTCTTGTTGCCCAGGCTAGTTGCAGTGGCATGATCCCGGCTCACCACAACCTCTGCCTTCTGGGTTCAAGCAATTCTCCTGCCTCAGCCTCTCAGTAACTGGGATTACAGTTGCCCACCACCATGCCTGGCTAATTTTTTTGTGTTTTTAGTGGAGCAGGGGTTTCACCATGTTGGCCAGGCTTGGTCTTGAACTCCGGACCTCAGGTGATCCACTTGCCTCAGCCTCCCAAAGAAACCACAGTTGTTACAACCGTGATGATTAGGCTGACACATTTCCAGGAGTTCCTTTTCTATCTTTATTTACATATTGCCAACTCAGCATTTAAAAACTTAAAAAACATTATTTGAGACAAGAGTTTCACTCTTGTTGCCCAGGCTAGTTGCAGTGGCATGATCCCGGCTCACCACAACCTCTGCCTTCTGGGTTCAAGCAATTCTCCTGCCTCAGCCTCTGAGTAACTGGGATTACAGTTGCCCACCACCATGCCTGGCTAATTTTTTTGTGTTTTAGTGGAGCAGGGGTTTCACCATGTTGGCCAGGCTTGGTCTTGAACTCCGGACCTCAGGTGATCCACTTGCCTCAGCCTCCCAAAGAAACCACAGTTGTTACAACCGTGATGATTAGGCTGACACATTTCCAGGAGTTCCTTTTCTATCTTTATTTACATATTGCCAACTCAGCATTTAAAAACTTAAAAAACATTATAACCAGACCATTGATGATAATTTTAGCTACATACATGCACATAACTGACTTATTACTACATTAATAATAACTAATATGGTGTTAGTTTTTCCAAGTGTATGTAAATATTTTCTTTTATGCTTACAAATCTGGGAAATGGTCTTGAATTATTTTTGTTGTTCCCAATTTACAGATGAGAAAACAAGAAAACAGAGAAATTCAATGATTTTACCCAAGATTACACAGCTGAAAATTCAATCATTCTTAGATACTCCTGAATGTTTTTACCTAAAAGATAGCTACTATCCCAAGAGGCCAGATGCTGAGGTTACATTAAACTAAGTCAAATCCTAGCTCTCCCGTGTAAGAACTGTGAGCCTTTGAATAAAGTACTAAACATGTTTAAACATGTTAAGATTTTTAATCTGTAAACTAGGGGAATAATAATACCTACGCAATATTACTTACATAATATTGTGAGAATTAAAAATAAAATCATTCATGTAAATCACTTAGAACAGTGCTAGGTACATTGAATGGATTCACTGAATTTTAAATGTCTTAACCTTTCATAGATAATAGGCCAACAACATTTTAGCAATAGACTAAAATAATAATTTTAGAAATAGTGTTAAAAAGCACCAATGTTCAAACCCTGACCTAATGCTTTCAATAGCATAAGTTTGGATAATTGTCTAAATATAACACGTCATGTGGGACGAGGTTATTTTTGCCCTACCAACCTCACAGGATGCGTGATAAAATATGAATGGAAATACTTTGAAATTTGCAAAGTGCTATGGAAATATCAGAAGTTATTATGCTGGTGTAATCCAAACCCTTCAGGCAACAGAAATAATACTAATGAACATAATATTGACTCACTGCACATATCCCATACACAGTGTGCTCCATGGGTTTTTTTCTGAATGTATTCATGTATAATTGACAAATAAAAATTGTATAAATATAAGGTATACAACACTTTTTAATATTTTTTATTATACTTTAAGTTCTAGGGTACATGTGCACAACATGCAGGTTACGCATGTATCCGTGTGCCATGTTGGTGTGCTACACCCATTAACTCATCATTTACATTAGGTGTATCTCCTAATGCTATCCCTCCCCACTCCCCCACCCCACAACAGGCCCTGGTGTGTGATGTTCCCCTTCCTGTGTCCAAGCGATCTCATTGTTCAAATCCCACCTATGACCTGAGAGTCGGAGAACATGTGGGTGTTTTGGTTTTCTGTTCTTGCGACAAGTTTGCAGGAGCAATGATGGTCGCAGCCTTTATCCATGTCCCTAACAAAGGAACAGAACTCATCCTTTTTTATGGCTGCTAGTATTCCATGGATGTTATATGTGGCCACATTTTTAATCCCAGTCTGTCATTGATGGACCCATTTGGGGTGGTTCCAAGTCTTTGCTATCTGAATAGTGCCCCCGCAAGTTAAAAACATACGTGGTGCATGTGTCTTGTATAGCAGCATGATTTATAATCCTTTAGGAATCATACCAGTAAATGGGGATGGCTGGGTTCAAATGGGTATTTCTAGTTCAGATCCTTGAGAAATCACCACACCTGTCTTCTTACAATGGGCTGAACTAGTTTACAGTCCCACCAACAGCGTAAAAGTGTCTCCTATTTCCCACATCCTCTCGCAGCACCTGTTTTTTCCTGACTTTTTAATGATTGCCATTCTAACTGGTGTGAGATGGTATCTCATTGTGGTTTTGATTTGCATTTCTCTGATAGCAAGTGGTGATGAGCATTTCTTCGTGTGTCTGTTGGCTGCATAAATGTCAACGTAATGTTTTGATAGATGTAAACATTATAAAATGATTACCACAATCAAGCTAATTAGCATCTTCATCATCTCACATGGTTACCTTTGGAGGAGGTGAGAACACTCTAGATCATAGCAAATTAAAGTTCTGCAGCATAATATTATTAAATAGTCACCATTCTATACATTAAATCTCCAGAATTTATTCATACTGCAAAACTGAAGCTTTGTACCGTTGGATCATCATCTCCCCATTTCCCTCACTCCCTGCCACCTGGCAACCACCATTCTACTCTCTCCTCTGCTTTTATGAGTTCAACTTCTTTAGATTCTACATGTAAGTGATCATGAAGTATTAGTCTTGTTGATTTTGTATATGTTTTGGAAAATACCAGCTGTTTTCTTGTTCTTTTCTATTGTTTCTCTTGTCCATTTCTTCACATATCTTTATCGTTCCCTCCTTCTGCTAGCTATCGACTTACTTTGTTCTTTTTTTTTTTTTTTGTTCCTCAAAGTGTAAAGTTAGATTGTTTATTTGAAATCACTGTTCTTTTGTCATATAGGCAGTTATTGCCATAAATTTCCCCCTCATATATGCTTTTACTGCATCTCATGAGTTTTGACATGTGTGTTTCCATTTTCTAAAGATTTTATTTCCCTTTGATTTCTTCTTTGACCCATTGGTTGTTTAGGAGTGTATTACTTACTTTCCACATATATGTGAGTTTTCCTATTCTCCTTAATATTGATTTCTAGTTTTACATTATTGTGGTTGGAAAATATACTTGATATGATGTCAATCCTTGTAAATTTGTTTAAAATTGTTTTGTGGCCTAACGTATGATCTCCCCTGTAAAATGAATGAGTATGCTTGAGAATATGTATTCTTCTGCTGTTAGATTGAATGTCCTGTACATGTCTGTCAGGTCTATTTTTTCTACAGATGATTCCTGACTTACAATGATTCAGCTTACAACTTTTTAACTTTATGATAGGTTTATGGGGAAATAACCTGATCGTAAGTCAAAGACCATTCGTATGGTGTTGTCTAACGTACGCTTTCCTTGTTGATTTCTTACCTGGATGATGTATACATTGTTGAAATGGGGTCCCCTACTATTATTGTATTGCTGTCGATTTCTCCATTTGGTTCTGTTAATATTTACTTTATCTATTATAACTGCCTTTTTTCTCTTGTGACAGTTTTTTACTTAAAGTCTATATTGTCTGATGTAAATATACCCACCCAAGCTCTCTTTTCGTTACCATTTATATGAAATAACCTTCACCATTCCTTCACTTTCAGCCTATACATAATTTTAAAGCTAAAGTGAGTATTTTTGAACACAGCACGCAGTTGGATCTTGTTTTATTTTATCCATTTTTTATCCACTCTGTATCTTTTGATTGGAAAATGTAATTCATTTATATTTAAAGAGGTTATTGATAGCTAAGGGCTTGCTATTGCCAATTTGTTAATTGTTTTCTATTTTGTAGATTTCTATTCCTTTCTCTCTTTCTCTCTCCCTTTGTGATTTGATGATTTTTCTAGTAGTACACTTTGATATGTTTTTCTTTATAATTTGTGTATCTGCTAAAGGGTTTTTTCTTTGTATTACTACAATGTTTACATAAAATATAACAGTTGATTTTAAGCTGAAAATTTTTTGATTGCATATCCTCCCCACACTTTATGTTACTGATGACACAATTTACATATTTTATGTTGTGTAGTCATTAACACATTATAGGATAGTTATTTTAATACTTTTGTCTTAAATGTTATGCTAGTGTTAAAATTGATTTATACGTCACAATTACAGTATTAAAGTGTTCTGAATTTGACTTTTTTTTTTTACCAGTGAATTTTATATCTTCACATGTTTTCATGTCCTAATTATTGTCCTTTCATTTGAACTCGAAGAACTCACTTTAGAGTCTTGTAAGGCAGATCAGGAGATGAAGAACTTCCTCAGCTTTTGTTTGTCTGGGAAAGTCTTTATCTTGCCTTCATTTCTGAACGATAGCTTTGCCACGTTTAGTATTCTTGACTGGCAGGGTTTTTTCCTTCAGAACTTTGAATATATTGTACTACCCTCCTGGCCTGCAAGGTCTCTGATAAGAAATCCATAGCTTTATGGAGGATCCTTTATATGTCATGAGCAGATTTTTTTCTTGCCGTTTTGAAAATTCACTCTTTGCTTTTTACTTTTGATACTTTGATTATCACTTTTCTCAGTGTAATCTTCTTGGGGTTGATCCAGCTTAGGGACTTTTAAGATAAATGAACCTGGATGGCTATATCTCTCCCAAGATGTAGGAGGCACACAGCAGTTGTTTATTTAAATAGCCTTTCTGCCCTTTACTCTCTTTTCTTTTCTTTTCTTTTTTTTTTTAATAATCCTGTAATGCATACAGTGATTTTTTATGGTATGCTATAAATCTTAGAGACTTTCTCTACTCTTTTTCATTTTTTTCTTTATTCTCCTCTGATTGGATAATTTCAAATGACCTGCTTCTGTATTCTCAAATGTTTTCTTCTGTTTGATCAACTCTGCTGTTGAAGTTCTCCACTGAAGTTCTCATTTCAAACAGCTCCAGAATTTTTTGGTTCCTTTTATGATATTTATCTCTTTGTTCAACTTCCTGTTTTGCTCAGGTGTTGTTTTCCCGATTTCATTGAGCAGCACGTGTTCTTTCATAGCTCGCTGAACTCCCTCAAAATAATTATTTCAAATTGTCAGGCAGTTTATAGATCTCTAATTTTGGGGGGTAAGTTACTGAACAATTATTGTGTCCTTTCGGTAATGTCACATTTTCTTGATTTTTCATGCTCCTTGAAGTCTCCTGCTGCAGTATTCACAGCTGAGGAAGCAGTTACCTCTTCCAGTTGTTTTCGTTTTGTTTGACAGGCTTTGGGAGAAAAGACTTTCATCGGTCAGACTGCCTAGGTGTTCCTGTGGTCTTTCAGGATTTTTCTATGGATGAATCTTCTCCACTCCTTTTGTTACTTTTGGGAAGGGGAAGTCTTAGGATTGTATCCTTTTTCTCAATTCCACAAAACTAGGCTGGATGTGGAGAGTTTACCATTTAATTTCCCTAAGGTAGTATCTTGAAGTGGTTAAGGTTAAGCATGCTTTTTCAAGCCAGCAAAGTTTTGCTAGTTGGTGGTCTGCAGGGGCCTACTAACACTAACTACGGTACAAGGGGAGGGCACACAGAGCAGTGGGGCATGCATGGGTATGTTGGTGGGAAATATGCAGGTGATGCATCCTACTAGATAAATGGGTAGGCATCTTGGTGAAGTCATAAGGCAGTTAGTAGAAACCATGGCCCTTTGTTGTATTCCATGCCTGGCTACTGTGAGGCCCCACCCCGTTTCCCTTCTCCTACCTGCCCCCAGACTATTCAGCCATGCTGATCCCCTCAGTATTCTGAGTGCAGAGAGAAGGAAGTGGGCCTTGTGGGCAGGAAGCTGCATAGCTAGAGAAGCAGGCACTCAGCTGTGCTCGTACCTTCCCCCATGGATAAATTCATAAACGGAGGGGATCTGTACTGGCAATGAACTGTGCTACCTTGGGTAGGGGTGATTAGGGTAGACTAAAACTGTTCTTATGTTCTTCAGTGTGCCTACTCACAGATTTATTTTCTTCCAACAGAGTTCCAGGACCTCCCTGCTTAACTCCTGGGCTCTCCTCCACAGATGGTTGTCAAAATCAGTGTTTTTGTCAGGATACAAGGGTTGAAAATTCTGATTCTGCCATCTTTCTGACATCCTCAATGCCTTATATGCTGAATCATATATGTCATTTTCACAAAAACCTTAGGGGGCAATATTAATATCCACATCCTATGGATGAATATGGTGAGGCTGAAAGCAATAAGAAATTTGACCAAAGTCACTCAACCAGTAAGTGATGGATGGGATTTGACCCAAAATAAAATATAGGGAAATGCAGGTCTTGAGCTTAAGCTCTTAAACACTATACTATAAAGATGAGCTAGTAAGCTGTGTAATGGCAAAGTAAGAACCAACAATAAAAGAATATACTTTTTTTTTTTTTTTTTTTGAGACGGAGTCTTGCTCTGTCGCCCAGGCTGTAATGCAGTGGCCCGATCTCAGCTCACTGCAAGCTCCGCCTCCCAGGTTCACACCATTCTCCTGCCTCAGCCTCCCAAGTAGCTGGCACTATAGGTGCCCACCACCACCCCCGTCTAATTTTTTGTATTTTTAGTATAGACGGGGTTTCACCATGTTAGCCAGCATGGTCTCGATCTCCTGACCTCGTGATCCACCCTCCTCAGCCTCCCAAAGTGCTGGGATTACAGGCGTAAGCCACTGCGCCCGGCAAGAACATACTTTTATAAATGCAAATGCTTATGAGAAAATAATAAATTACCTCTAGCTTGTAGATTTTTCATCTTCACATATGGATACTGTCCCCATTTGGGGGTTTTACTGAGGAATCTCAAGTGATCGCTAATCAAATCTACTTAAATGTTTGTATCTCAGCTAGAATCCACCACTCCAAAGAAAAAAAAAAACTTAAAAACCAGAAAGCATTTAAGTAGTGACCACCCAAGGTATTCCCAGGGAAGGAAATTGAAATGCCATTTCAATTGAAAAAAAATTTGAATTTATAATCTTGAGTATTTCAATCTGTTATTTTGGAGCTTGGCAGTATTACAAATTTATTTGCATCTTTTTAAAGGAAAATACTGTCAGAAATTTGATTGCATTTATTTGTACCTACTAACCCCATTTAGAAGAGGCCAATGTTGAGGGATATTTCTTTTCTTTGACTTATAAACAGATAAAATAATTTTCCTTCTTTTCCCAAAACAAAAGAAGTTGTCAATACTCTTTAATAAGACTCAGACTGTCTCCCTCTGTGCTTTCCCTCAAGTTATCCATTTTTAATTGTCTTCAGATCTTGGTATTTTGATGCCATGGATAGGAACTGTGGCTCTTTCCAGTCTCCTCCACCCGCTTCCTCGTATGTTCACTGAAATAGGCTTAGAAGCCATCTGCATCTCTGTGTGGAGGCACACTAAATGTCAGTCCTCCCATTGGCTCCACACAGAATAGGGCTCCAAAAGACCTGCTGGTCTCATACCCAGACTGCTGTGGCCCTTGCCTTGCTGTTTTTTTTTTTTTTTTTCTATTAATATTTTACCACTTGGGTTGCATATGCTTGGGAAGCACTTTTGTCTCAGTAGGGAGTAGAAGACAAGCTCCAGCGCACAGATTTTTTTTTTTTTTTCTTGGAGACAGACAGAGAACTGGCACTTAGGACTGCCTAAAGAGCAGTCTCCACTATCTCTCTTTTTGGTAGGTTAGAGGGAGTAATTATTAATGTTAAACTTTAAGAAAGGCAAAGGAGAAAGAAGAGAAAAGTATAGGTTGGTCCAATATTGGACAGAAGAGAAGAATAGAAAAGAGGAAAAGGAGATGATGAAGGAAAAGGTTAAAATAGAGAAAGCTGAGAAGGAAGGAAGCATTAAGAGGAATGAAGAAAGAAAAGAATGTAAGTCCTAGGCTTAGCACTGAGGTTGCAACAATAGTTAAATCTACAGTAGGAAGAAATGATTAAGAAGAGAAGATATGGAAGGAGAAAAGGAGAAATGAAGACTTCTATAATGTCTACTGTGTACCAGCCATGTGGTTAAAGCTTTGATATCCACTCTGTCCTTCGATCTTTACCACATTTGTATAAAGTGCATATAAAGAAAGTTAAGCTCAGAGTATTTTGAAAGTTACATAAATTTAAAAGCTAATCACAGAATCCAATCTTCACTGGTCATTAAATCATAGAGTAAACCCTTGTTGAGGATCTTCTGAATAGGTGTCATATGCTGTGTCAGTTTTCCAAGTGAGTGGTACAGACTCTGCTTTTCAGAACCTCACAATAAAAGCAGATTTTTTTTGACAACAAGTGGAAGTCTAACACAGGTTGATATGACAGGGCTAAGAATCTGGAGAATTCTATACAATACAAACCCATCTCTGGGTTTTAAGATCCAAATTAGAAGTTCAAGTTTATTCTAGCTTGACTGGAATGATCCTAAACTCTTTAGACTATTTATAGACACTCCTTGGATATAGAATTCCTGTGTTACTCAGTTTTATGACAATTGGAGGAGTTTGCCTGAGGCAAATGCTTCCCACCTATAGTAGGATCAGTCTTGAAAAGAACTAGGTCTAGAATATTGTATGTGGAAGAACTACGAGCACCAGGCTTAAAGGATTGTAACGTGCCAGCAGAGAAAGAAGTTCAGAATGGCTGAATCTAAGGGAATAGAGAAGAATCAGAAGGTAAGCAAGGATTGTAAATTGGGCCAGAGTTTTAGATTTTATTTTCAGGGTGAAAAGAAGCTACGGAGGGTTTTAAGCAAAGGAATTGGTGCAATCTTATTATGTATTACAAGGATGATTTAGGGAAGTGATGAGAAGAGTAAATGGACAGCAAAGGAAGAGAGACTAGTTCGTAGATGAATTCAGTTATCTGGGTAATAAAAGATGATGACTAGAACCGGGTAGTAGCAGTGGAGATGAAGAGAAGAGAGTCAGATTTGAAATATACTGTAGCGACATGGTCGATGGGACTATCTGATTGATTCTACGTGGTAGGGAGGGCAGAATAGAGAAATGGGAAATGCCTTCTTTTTCCAGTTTTGGCAGCATATTGGAAAGTGATATATTTATGAAGACCTGTAAAAGTGAGTAAAAAAGAATTTTTCATTGTGTTGTTAAGTGGTATTGCCATATAGAAACAACGGTTCTCTCTTGGACTTTTTGGTTTTACATGCATATTAAATACACAAGTGAAGAAGTATGGTAGACAGTTGGATCTACAAGTCAAGTTTTAATGGAAGAATCAGGGGAAGAGGCACAAATTGGGCAGGCTCCAGCATATCCAGGAAACACAGCATAGAGGGAGAAAGGAAGAGACCAAGATCTAAGCCATTATGTATTCCAACATCTAACAGGCCAACAAAGAAGAAGGAACCAGCTCAAAGATGAAGAAGGAATGACCAAACAGGTAACAAGAAAACTCTGAGAGGGTGGTATCAAGAAAGACAAGAAAAGAGAACATTTCCATAAGAAGGGGATGGTCAGATTATCTAGATATTGCTTAGAAGTCCTGTACAATGAGAGCAAGAAGTACCCACTGAATTCAGCCAGATAGAGGTTCCTGGTGATCTTGAGAAGAGTAGTTTCAGTTGAGTGTTTAGTGTGGAACACTGAATTGAGTGGTTTGAGCAAGGAAGGAGAAAAGAATTAGATGCAGGAAGGTTGCAAAACCGAAGTGAAAGGGAGCAGAAAAATGAGGCAGTTCTTTGAGATGAACCAAGAATCAAGAGAGAATGATTTTAGATTAGGTTTTTCTGAGATGAGAATAAATATGCAAGTAATGTATGAAGAAAAAGTTTCCAGGAATACTAGTCATGGGATCAGGGAACAGAATGGGGCAAGAAGCAGCTCAGCAAAGGAGAGATCCCTGGCAAAATACCGCTAAGAGTAGCTAGCTCCAGACTGAAGCCTTAAGGGAAGTTACTCCCAGAGTTCCCTTACCTTAAACAGTGAGAGCTGGACTCTCACAACCCTGCCTCCTCCCCACTTAGGAAATAAATTCCAGACGCTTCTGGACTTCTGAGAGGACATGAGAAATGAAACATGGTAAAAGGAAACATGGGGGATCTGAGTCAAGCACCATCTAAGAGCTTGATCTACTTTCCTGAAAGAGAAATTCTAGTAGAGACTTGGCATATTTCTTTCGGGACACTTGTTTTTATTTTGCAGCACAGATTTTCCTTCAAAAGATCTTTACTGAGCACCCACTATGTGTTTGTCCTGAATTTGTGCTGCTGTGTTCTGTGGTTTGCAGCAAGGGATAGAATTTGGGCCTTTCTGCACTAAGTTGTGTGGTTCCCTTAATGGGCATGCATGTATATATACAATCCAAAGATGAGAATGTACAAATATTGAAGGTCTATAATCATGCCTTCGATATCCATTTAACAATTACCTATTTCAAACTCAAACCCTGAGTACTTACCTGAAGCTCAGTTTATAAAAACAAGTGGTTTTCTTCCTGCCTCTGACCAGAAATAAAAATTTTGCAATTCAAACTCTGATGACAATTTAGTGCTGGCATGAGTGATGTAACAGATTCCTCCTCTCCCACTGTTCTGTTAATGGAAGGAGAATGTAGCTAATACCCACAATTTGCAGGAAAAATACAAGAGTGTTATGTAGTCTGATTTCAAATACCCCTTGCTCTAAGTTACGTGGGTGACAACAAAAAAAAACTTCCTCAGTCTCCAGCGTAGTTCATCCTGTTAGTGTTGAGACTACAGAAATAAGTCACAGAGATACATCATCTGCTTCTGTAAAGCTATGCACAATCCAAATATAATACAGAAGATGCATGTAGTCCTAGCAAATATCGACCTGAAATGATTTGAATTTATCCCCATTTCTCTTCTGTCCTGAAGAAATTGCTCATTCAAAATTTACTCTGGGCTGGGCGCAGTGGCTCATGCCTGTAATCCCAGCACTTTGGGAGGCCAAGGTGGGTGGATCACTTTGAGGTCAGGAGTCTGAGACCAGCCTGATCAACAAGATAAAACCCCATGCCTACTAAAAATATGAAGATTAGCTGGGTATGGTGACGCTAGTCCCAGCTACTCGAGAAGCTGAAGCAGGAGAATCACTTGAATCCAGGAGGCACAGGTTGCAGTGAGCCAAGGTTGTGCCACTGCACTCCAGCCTGGGAGACAGAGTGTGACCCTGTTTAAAAAAAAAAAAAAAAATTACTCTGAACAATATTGTGACACAAAATTTACTCTGAACAGTATTGTGACACAATTTCTTCTTTCTTTTTTTTTCTTTAGAGACAGGGTCTTGCCATATTGCCTAGGCTGATCTTAAACTCCTGAGCTCAAGCAATCCTACTTTCTCAGCCTCCTGAGCTATAGGCACATGCCATCGCACCCGACTTAAAGATTTTTTATTCTGTATTTTTGGTACCTCCTTCCTTCTTCATAGCCAGGACTACTGATTTGTTCAAAATTTCCTTGAACAAGCTGCTCCAGCTGACAACAGAATAGTGGTAGTAAGCCCCAAAACAGCCCTAGCCTGCCTTGAAATCCTTCTCCATAAACATTCCTCTTTTCTAGGGCACTTCAGAGTAAGTATGTTTCCTGAGCATATGCAGATCTTCTCCCTTGGTCAGTTTCTAAAGACAGGCTTAAGATAACCACATATGGCTGAGTGTTTCATTGCAAGGAGGTGTGTGGACATCAGTAGGTGAAGAATGTGTCAATTTCCTAGGAAGTAGAAAAATACGATGCAGCATTGGTCCAAGCTGGGACCTGAAGATTCTCTATTCCTCAAGCATCATGGAGTTCCTTTAGTAACTACTGTGGTGTGCTACCAGATGGCCTCACTTCAGGACTGAAGCACGCATGGCAGGCTGCTCAATGTGTTGGCAACTGCATTAGTTTCCTAGGACTGCCCTAACGAAATACCACATGTTGAGTGGCTTAAACAACAGAAATGTGTTGTCTCACAGCTCTGGAGGATAGAAGTTCAAAATCAGGGTCTCGGCAGGGTTGGCCCTTCTGAGAGATGGGAGGGTCGAAAATCTGTTACATGCTTTTCTCCTTGGCTTGTAGGTGGCATTCTCCCTTGTCTTCACATCATCTTCCCTCTACAGATGTATGTCTCTGTGTCCATTCTCCCCCCCACCTTTTTTTTTTTTTTTTTTTGAGACGGAGTCTCGCTCTGTCGCCCAGGCTGGAGTGCAGTGGCACAATCTTGGCTCACTGCAAGCTCCGCCTCCCGGGTTCACATCATTCTCCTACCTCAGCCTCCCGAGTAGCTGGGACTACAGGTGTCTTCCACCACGCCCAGTTTTTTTTTTTTTTTTTTTTTTTTTTTGTAGTTTTAGTAGAGACAGGGTTTCACCATGGTCTCAATCTCCTGACTTTGTGATCAGCCTGCCTCAGCCTCCCGAAGTGCTGGGATCATTCTCCCCTTTTTTATTGGATTAGGGGACATCCTAATGACAACATCTTTATTTGATCATCTGCAAAAGCCTTATTTCCAAATAAGGTCACATTCACAGGTTTCAGGGGTTAGGGTTTCAATATCTTTTTAGGGAACACAATTTAGCCCATAATGGCAACTGAGAGCTCACAGATAAATCTCCTCCCAAGATTGCCCTCAGCTGAAGAGAGCCACCTCTCCCAAGTCATTCCTTTTCCCTGTGTTAACCCACATCCTAAAACTGATCACCGAGGGTGTTATCAAGGCCTGAACACTCTGCCCTGATTCGAGACAATTCTGCAGGGACATCCTGGCTCTGAAATTTCATACAGGTTGGTACAGACATCTGTCTGGTCCTTCTTGTTTCACCTTCCCCATAGACATCACTGGAAAGCATACCCCAATACACTTCCCACAGGCAACTATCCAAATCAGAATCTGCTTCCCGAATCACACCATTTGTAGTAGCGCTTCTCTGAGCTTGCTCTGTGCCAGATACTGGAGACCAGAAACAAGACATATCTTAACCTCTGAAGCCTTCCTCAATATCAGAAGACATTATTAAGTACAGAAAGAAAGATTTTCATCACACATAATCTGCCTTTGAAGCCTTCATTTCCTATTGTGTGACTTGTTTATCTTACTTCCTCCTCTCCCAAATCTTAACCAATAATCATATCCTCCATCTTCTCTTTGCAAAATCTGCTTCTTGAATGAAAAAACAAAGAGGACAAACTATTGTCAATTAAGCATAAATATGAGCTAGATATTTTGTACATGTGATCTCATTTAATTCTCTCAACAGCTCTATTGCCTTCACACTACAAATGGAGAAACAGAGATTCTATGAGGATCAATAAGGATTCAGCTCATCTGGCTTATAACAGACTCAGCAAGGATGAAAACCCCAGGGCTTTTGATTCCAGAATGTGGGCTCTTTCTATCACACCAGTGGTTCCCAGACACATATTCCACAGGCCAATCAATTAAAAGCAAACAAAAAATTGGCAAACAGAAGTAAAGCTAACAACTTTGGATTTTGCCAGGAATGTAAAAAAGTAAAAGCTTCAGTCTTCTACCACCACCATTTCACAATAAAACGAACATTTCAACCCAGAAAATTTTACAAATATCAAATCTCAAAACAGAAGATTAGCACTTACAATTGAATTAATTCAGCTTCGTGAAAAATATAGCACGTTGCACTTCATTTTACTTATTTTGCCACAGACTTGTGAAATTTTTTTCAAGAACTGGTAGAGATCTTGGAAAGAAAAAAAAAAACAGTTTGGATATCCCCTATAAGGTCTGGGTTTTATTCACACTAAAGTGTAAATGACCTCTTCAGGTTAGTTAGCAAAATATGTTGACTATCTAAGAAGATCTATCTAAGTCAGTTTTGATATGATCCAGCATAACTAAGGACTACGTGGGAATGCTACTATACTTTTCAAGAAACAAAGCAAAAATTTTTTAAAAAATTATATTTTATAACTTGGCTATTTTTTCCCCAGATTTCAGATCTCTCTTATAAAGTCAAAAGCTGGCAAGGGTCCAATTTCCAATGAGAAGGTTTTTCTTTGGCCCTATCCATTCTCATTCAAATTCCCTATAAAAGTTACATTCAACAATTTTTATTTTACCATCAGTTACCTTTGGTAGGGAAATAGTTAGAATTTACATGTTAATAACTGAAACCTTGTAAAATGCCAGCTCCGGGTTTGAAATGTATGCATTTTATAATGGTTGCTGCACATACTGTCTAATTATTTGGGGGAGGTATAATGAGTTAATATATTCAGTAGTTGCAATGAATATGTCTTGAGCAGAAACACTGACATATATTTAAGCATCCTTTATCCAGAAGGCTCCCAAAGTGGCTCATAGATGATCTAAAGATCAGCCGCTCACCAGTGAAAGGCAGATGCCTTAGGTGAGGAAACCCTTCTGCCAGAGGTTTCAGTAGCACAGAGAACATACTGCAGCATTACATGGGGTGAGGCTCTAATTCCCCAAGTATTACAGATTTAGAACTGATGTGAGGTATTTCATTTGAAGAACAGAAGTATTTTAAGAAGGCTGAGTGCAATTTTGAAGTGGCAATCATTCCTTAGAAGCAGCTTGTCACTGTCAAAAGAATGAAGCCTCAGGAGTTCATTAGAGCTAAGCTTGAATTCCAATTCCATTACTTATCCAGCTGGGTGACCCTGAACACAGCCCACTTCCTCCTTGTAAATGTACGGGTGACAACGGTACCTTCTAGAAGCTTGCTGAAAAATTAAATACAAGATTGCACACAAGAAATGATAGTTTTTGTCATTATTTTATCTTTAAAATGGGAATATCCATGGATCTCAAACTGCTGTGAGAATAATAATTAAAAAAATAAAGAACATTTAGTGAGGAATTATTACGTGCCAGGGAATGTGCCTAGTGCTTTACATGTATTAACTCATTGTGTCCTCACAATAAATGTATTATTTTACAGATGTAGAAACTGAGTCACTTGAAGAGAAAGTAATTTGTCCAAGTTTGTCACCCAGTTAACAAGTGGCAATATCCAAATTTGTAGTGTCTGAGTATATGGTTGGTATCAAACAAATGGTATTTAGCTGATCTCTTTAGAGAATGAACTGGAATGCCCAAGCCACTTCCCTACCTCCATTTATTTTTCTGAATGTACTCAAAGAAAAAGCTCACACTGTGCCCCTTTAATCTACCTTCCCCCAGAAAACTCCTTCAATTCCATTCAATGCACAAAACCATTATGGAGCTCCTGAAGAAGGCAAAGACTCTTCGAGGTACTGCAAGCACACAAATGTTCTCAGGATGCAGGTTCAGTCCTGTCTTACAGCAAGGCCACAATCACAACTAATTACCAAACAGATTAGTCTGTGATCAGCCTTATAAAAAAAGGATTAGCCAAATTTTATGAACTCAATTGAGGGCAATCTGCAAAGAGGAAGGGCATCTGAGTGAGCCTCAGAGACAGTACTCTTTCTAGGCAATCTTTGATAGTGTCATTCCTTTGGGTTAAGTAGCCCTCTTCTAAAATATAAACACTTCTTCCCAGAAGAGGAAGGCATTGCAGTTTTTACATAGCAATTTTTTTTTTTTTTTTTTTTTTGGAGACAGAGTCTCACTCTGTCACCCAGGCTGGAGTGCAGTGGCATGATCTCGGCTCACGGCGAGCTCCACCACCCGGATTCACCCCATTCTCCTTCCTCGGCCTCCCTAGTAGTTGGGACTACAGGCGCCCACCCCCACGCCTGGCTAATTTTTTTTTTTGTATTTTAGTAGAAATGGGGTTTCACCGTGTTAGCCAGGATGGTCTCGATCTCCTGACCTCGTGATCCACCCTCCTCGGCCTCTCAAAGTGCTGGGATTACAGGCATGAGGCACCGCGCCCAGCCTATATAGTAATTTTTTAAGATCATTGTCATCTGTGGCTGACTGACCTTATAATGTCAGCATGCTGGGCCTTCAGAGAAAAGGAGCAGTAGGACAGGAAGGAAGCAGAAAGCAGTACACGGGTGACATGCTCCGAGGACATGCTTCGGCTACCTCCCCAATGTTCAGGACTATTGACCAGCCGTGTCACTGGCAGGAGCACACTGTCCTTCCTGAAAGGGATGGACAGAAATATCAGAGAGAGGATTATAGTTACACACGTGACAGGACATTTCCACACAGCATGTAAATGAACAGTTCTAGAGTCAGTTTCCAGTACTTTGACAGAGCCAGAGGTGAGGGCAATGGATGGCTTGGGGGCTTCTCAACCCTCTTCATCTTATTCCATAAAGGTGGCTCTCTAAGAAATTCACTTTAATTCCAGAGGGTGACCGACATATTCAGAAGAAGGAAGATAGCTTTTATTTGAAAATCTACCTGAAGTTGTACTGATGTTGTATAAAATATAAGAGTTTGAAAACCAAACAAATCTGAAGGTCTCTTACCTACAGCAAGACTACAGATTCCTAGCTGTCTAACCTCAAGCAAGTTAACCTTCCAATTTAATAAGATTAATGTAAAATCTCATGCCACACTAGAATATACGTTGTATAACAGCAGGGATATTTTTTATTTTAAATGCTATGTCCCCAGTGCCTAGAACATTGCCTAGCATTTATTGAATGAATTTGTGAATGAGTGAGTAAATAATAAACAATTATTCCATTCAATGCCTACTATGTGTTAGGTATTGTTCTAATAACTGGATTTCTATGAATACTAACTGAGATGTTATCTACAAAGCAATTGGTACGCTAACCGCGTGACAGGTTCTTCCTGCCCACTGCAAATATAAAAATTAACTTACCAAGATCATGGCATTGCAGTAAAGAAAGACTTGAATTAGGCTGAGCCCTGTGGCTCACACCTGTAATCCTAGCACTTTGAAAGGCATAGGTGGGAGGATCACTTGAGGCTAGGAGTTCGAGACCAGTCTGGCCATCATGATGAAACCCTATCTCTACTAAAAATACAAAATTTAGCCATACATGGTGGCACATGCCTGTAATCCCAGCTACTGAGGAGGTTGAGGCATAACAATCACTTGAATCCAGGAGGTGGAGGTTGCAGTGAGCTGAGATCACGCCACTGCACTCCAGCTTGGGCAATTGAGCAAGACTCTGTCTCAGGGGGAGAAAAAAGAAAAGAGTAGAATTGACACAAGGCCACGCCATAGGAGAGACAGAGTTATTACTCTAATGAATCTCCCCAGAGCCTTGGAGGTTAGGATTTTTTCAAAGATAGTTTGGTAGTCAGGGGCTAGGGTAAGGGCCATGCTGATCGGCTGGGTCAAATATGAAATCACAGGGAATCCAAACTGTCCTCTTGTGCTGAGTTGGTTCATGGGTGCGGGCCACAGGAAAGGTTGGCAGGTCGAAGTGGGGCTGTACAGTTGTCAGAAATGCAAAAACCTGAAAAGACATCTCAAAAGGCCAATCTTCCATTCTACAGTAGTAATGTTATCTGCAGGAGTAATTGGGAAAGTTGCAAATCTTATGACTTCCGGAATAATGGCTGGTAATTACTAGAATTCAAACCCCTTTCATCCTCCTAACTTGGTGGCCTTCATTAGTTTTACAAGAACAGTTCAGTTTTGGGGAAATGCTGTTGTTATTTAAACTGTAAACTAAATTCTCCCAAAATGAGCTTGGCCCACATCCAGGAAAGAGCAAAGATAGCCAACCTGTGAGGCCAGAAGCAAGATGGAGGTAGCCGTGTCAGATCTCTTACTGTCATAATTTTGCAAAGGCAGTTTCAGTGCCATGCCAGTGCATAGTGTGTGGGTAAATAAATATTGTTTCCTTTATGACATTTTAAACAAGAGCAGTGGACAACAGGGGAGAGTCAATCCAAGCATTACTAACCACTCATCAGTGGCCCTACACCCTCATACTGACATTCTCAGTTGATCTGAAGGAGCCTCTGTTACTCTGCTTCTTGCCATTTGTGTTTTCACCAGAAGCTGTGCTTTAACCACCAGCTTAAAATCCCCAGATCTTTCTAATTCAGATACTATCAAGGTTGCAAATCAAAGTGAGCTTCACTTAAAGCAAATGCTAAACATCTAGTCCATAAAAGGCTTCCCCTAAAATAGCACTGATTTTCTGCCAATGCATATTTTGAACACACATATTTAAATCTCTTCAGGTATGTCTTTAAGTCTCCAATGTCCACAAATAATTTGGTAGTATTTTTCACACAATGGGTCCCCAGTGAGTAGAGTGTTTATTAGGTGAGAGACAGAAGGCAGAGGAAGAAGAGCAAAATATGGAGAATGAAAGGAGGAGAAGAGGAAGAAGGAAAGTAGAGAAAAGGGATCTTACCCTTGCTTTGCACCTGTCTTGTCCATTTAAGCATCCCTTAAGGTGGTGGGTTTTGAACATCAGTGCATAGAAGAATCATTAGGGGACTTGTTGAAAATGCAGATTCCTGCTCCCCACTCCCAAAGATTCTGACTTGCTCTCTCCTCCCACCACCCAAGATGCCGAAAGGAAAAAGGGGCAAGGGAAAGAAGGTGGCTCAGTCCCTGCTGTTGTGAAGAAGCAGGAGGTCAAGAAAGGGGTGAATTCCTGTTTGAGAAAAGTCAAAGAATTTTGGCATTGGACAAGACATCCAGCACAAAAGGGACCTCGCCTGCTTTGTCAAATAGCCCCAATATATCACGTTGCAGCTGGCAAAGAGCTATCCTCTATAAGCAGCTGAAAGTGCCTCCTGCGATCAACCTGTTCACCCAGGCCCTGAACTGCCAAATAGCTACTGACTACTTAAGCTGACCCATGAGTACAGATCAAAGACAAAGCAAGAGAAGAAGCAGAACCTGTTGGCCTTGGCTGAGAAGAAAGCTGCCAGCAAAGGGGCTGTCCTCACTAAGAAACCACCTGTCCTTCAAGCAGGGGTTAAAACTGTCACCACCTTGCTGGACCACAAGAAGGCTCAGCTGGTGGTGACTGCACACGAAGTGGATTCCGTCGAGCTGATTGTCTTCCTGACTTGCCCTGTGTTGTGAGATGGGGGTCCCTCACTGCATTACCAAGGGGAAGGCAAGAGTGGGATGTGTACTAGCCCACAGGAAGACCTGAACCACTGTTGACTTCAGAAAAAGACAAAGGAGCATTGGCTATGCTGATAGAAGCCATCAATACCAATTAGAATGACAGATATTATGAGAACCATTCTCACTGGGGAGGCAATATCCGGGGTCCCAAGTCTGTGGCTTGCATTGCCAAGTTGGAAAAGGCAAAGGCTAAAGAACTTGCTACTAAACTGGGTTAAATGTACACTGTTGAGTTTTCTGTACATAAAAATAACTAAAATAATACATTTTTTTTTTCACAAAAAGGTGGAGGGGGGGATTCTGATTCAGTAGGGTCCTGGGAAGGTACATGTTAGCAAGTGTCCCCAGTCACTTCTGATACTTAGGTAGCCTTTGCAAGCCCTTTTGAGAAACACTCACCTACGGAAATAATGATGAAGACTACTGCAAGGAAGTTTAAGTAGTTCAGGAAAAGGCCATCTATATACTGAATTCAAAATACTTGAAATAAAAGAGTGGCCATTTTCTCTGACCTCTTGTCATTGTAGGGTATAGGGTTATAACGTCGCTTTTACCATGTTACACTCTTGCTAAACATCCCAACTGGTTCTCACTGCCAGCAAGATAGAGTTACAATGTCAGCAAGGCCTTTCATAAATGAATTCCCACTTATTTTTTCCAGCTTGATCTCTTTACTCATGCCTATAGCCTTCATTCCAAGCAAAATAATCTATGCATTGTCCCCAAGCATGCTATAAACATCGTCTCTACATCTATGGTGGGGTTTCTAAAAATCACCTAACTTCCCCAACTTTGAGTGATCTAACACTTAATATTTCTTCAAATCCCAGGACTGATAGCACCTCCATCTTCCAGATGGCTCCTGCAAACCTGCTTCCTAGGTCCTCCAAGTTTGGTGTCCCCAGGTCTCCAAGCAAGACTCTTAAGAATTCCTGGCAGTTCCTAAAAGTCTTTGAATAAATTATCTTTTTCTCAAGTTTTCAAGAGCATTTTTCTGTTGATTTGAGTTAAAGAATCCTAAGTCATACACAATTTTTTCTTTAACCTTTACTCTTCCTACCTTACATTGGGCACTTTACCTATATTGCCTTGTTCCATTTATTTTTCATACATCTCTGTATTCTTTCCCCAACTAAATTGCAAGATCTTTTGGAGCATAGACTCTCTTATAAATTGTTTATGCATTTCTCCAAAGGCTTAGGACAGTGTCCTAAATAAAACATATGTAGTTGGGGTTGGGGGTGGGTAATTGACTGCCCTCAGAGGTTCAAAGTCGCCTTTCTGGCCTCAGCATAAAGTGTTCTTAAAATTCTGTTATCAAACTAGTTCTGGAATTTTCCAAATCATTACTAATCCTTTGCCAAACCAATCTAAACTGTGATGGACAGGAAGCATTCTTGTCTGTAACATTTCCCTGGTGCTGTTGTTTAATAAAGATTGCAGCCCTGTGAACATCTGCTTAAAAACAAAACCAAATTCCTCCAGGGTAACTTGATTTCTGATCTTCATCAGGAAACATGTTACACTCTAGCACTCATCAGAGCATTTATAAATCCCACACTGTAATTACAGAATGCAAACCTACCTTTTTCCCTGTGTTTGGGAGGTAAAGGTTGGGCTTTAGAGTCACAAGCCCTCCCTGTAGCTCACCAGGCTCCACTGTCTTGCCTCTTTCTTTCTAATTATCCAAAGTATATACTATTCTACACCAAGACTGCTTTTCATGAGTGAAGGAACATTGCTCAATCAAGTGAATTTACTATGAATCTTGCCCTTTTAATTTCCACGTGGAAAACACACAAAAAACACTCTATGTAACTAAAATATTTTTAATTTACTCTTTGCAGTAATTTCATATATATTTTAGTACCTATTCCTCAAAATAAACTGAAATTTTGGAAAAATAAGAT